>NC_085844.1:6120922-6420922 GCF_035594765.1 Anolis carolinensis | reverse complement strand
ATGGTTTCATCGGTTTCCTTGCAGAGTCTGCATTTTGGGTCATCAGCTGATTTTTCGATCTTGGCCTTAATTGCATTTGTCCTGATGGCTTGCTCCTGGGCTGCAAGGATCAGGATTATTATTATTATTATTATTATTATTATTATTATTACTTCACTTTAACTCTCCCACAGGAGACTTAATAAATAGTAGTAAGGCCCCTTCTACAACTTCTTCCAAACTTCTTCCAAACTTCTTCCGAACTTCTGAACTTCTTCCAGTTCAAAGCAGATAATGCAAATTGTATATGGCAGTGTAGATGGGGCCAAAGTTTCAGGCAATGCTCACAGTGAACATTAATTCCCTTTTCTTCCCCTCCATTCCTTCCTTCATCCATTTGCTGCACCCATGGCCTTTATGCCCCTGTCACCACCGGTTGTGCATGTATGTCCTCAATGGGATCTTGTCCCAATATGTTTCTTCCCTTCCCTTAAGTTCAAGAAGATCCAAGAAAGAAACACAAACTGGGGTTGGGGTAGCACTCAAAGCCTCCAGGAGATAACAAGGTAGAAATTAATCAAATGAAATAAGTACTTTTGCATCCTAGAGTACAGAGCACAAAACTATGGGTGGGAGCATCATAACCCTAAACAGGTGGGTTCTTCTCTGTTTTTCTACTCCAGCCATTGGTACAAATGGCTCTTCAAGACCAGTGAAACCAACACATTACCTTGATGCTCACCTGAAACATCTCCTAGTCCATCTGGTAGATGAGCCAGAAGTCATCTTTGAGACCCCAGTGTCTGGCCTCTGAAGCCTTCAAAGATCCAAGACCATTTTTGTAAGAAGAAATGCATTTTTTGTTCCCTTTTTGCCAAAATATTAGCCAAACTACCTTAAAGCCAGCCACAATTATAAAAACCCAACCCTCTTCCAAAACTGGGGGAGCTGAAAAATAATTTTAAAATGGGGGAAATTGACCCACATCTCCTTAACAATTGCCTACTCCAGGCATGGGCAAACTTTGGCCCTCTGGGTGTTTTGGACTTCAACTCCCACAATTCCTAACAGCCGGTAGGCTGTTAGGAATTGTGGGAGTTGAAGTCCAAAACACCCAGAGGGCCAAAGTTTGCCCATGCCTGGCCCACTCCATTCAACCTCAATATTTTGTTTTCAGGATAAAGGTGAGGAACCTGAACAACCATACGTCCAGTCTTGTATTTCATGGGAAACCCAGGATAAAACTATAATAAATAAAGCATGAGTTAAATGAAGCTAAAAATATTAGAGAGAGTAGGCAACCCTTGGCAAGCACATGATGGAAGCTTGATATACTCTTGATTTAATAAGAACTGATGCCAAGCCAGGTGAACCAATCTCATGCTCCATTATGTTTCTGTGTTAAGGATCCTGGTTAGACACAACCTCCCACTGTTTGCCTCCCACGTGCAGAGCTTTATCCTTGTGTGTCCCTGTCTGCCTCCCCTCTGCCAGGCCTTGGGGAGTATTCTGAGAAGGAACCAATTAAGTCCTTCAAAAGCTGACTTTAGTTCTGATGAAGCATTTCTGAATGGCAGGCTAACCCAAGTGAATCAGGATTGTCTTTATGGTCCCCTATTTCAGAATGCTCCGATTATACCTTCCATTAAGAACTTTGTTGATCCAGGGTTGGAAAAGTGAGGCCCATGAACTGCATGCAACCTAAGACAATATTTATGGCACCGTCAAAAATCCAGGGTTGTGGTAGGCAAACATACGAGGGTTGAATGAAAACTAATGCCTCCAACCTGGGTTTGGATGGGAATATTTTAATAAATCAAACGCAGAAATATTCCTTAGAATGTGCTCTTTAACTACCACTATTCACTTTCCCACATAATCCCCAGACAATTGGATACATTTCTGCCAATGATGAACAAGTTTTCTGAAGCCGTCACGGAAGAAGTTGACACTCTGTTTCCGCAACCGGCGTCTCACAGGACCCATCGTGCACAGATCTTCCGATAGCCGAGCAAAGCAATCATGTGACCCACACGTTCTTGTGAAATGCCAATTATGCTTGAAATTTCTCTCTGGGTGACACGACGATCATTCTGAATCAATCTGTCAACCTTTTGCTTGTGAAACGTGGTGGTTGCTATCACAGGACGTCCAACTCTTTGTTTGTCATGCAAGTCAGATGTTCCCACCTCAATATCTTTAAACTTGCTCACCCAATGATGCACAGGACTCACATAAACACAACACAATCCCCATAAACAGCTGGCATTCTCAGATGAATCTCCTTTGGGGTGACACCTTCTGCTGTCAAGAATTCAATGACTGCACGTTGCTTAAGTCTCATTGACCGACCGTCTGCACAGGGTTCCATACTTTGCACTTTAACAACACAATTGTTCAATGCTAAGGCTTCCTGCCAAATGGAACTGTAGAGGAGAATCTACCGAACAAACCAGTACCTGCCACATACCAGGACTGGCATCTGTTGAGGAGTTACGAAGGTGGAGGCAATACTTTTCTTTCAACCTTCGTAGTCTTGAAGAGGCTCCTTAACTGCCAACAGTTGATCACCTCTGTATTAAAAGTCCCTTGACCTTAAAGTGACATGAATATTCAAGTTTTTAATAATTTTAACTGATGCAGCCTCTCTCCTACCTATCAGTTCTCTATATTTCTTGGACCTCACACCCACCACTATGTCAAGTCAATTTAATGAGATCACAAAAGAGGTTTTCACCAAAAAATAGCAGTGGCCATGCAATTGTTGACAACATATCTCTAGTGGCTTCTCAGTGCTTGTTTGAGCTGAGGATGGACCTATAGTTTGGCTCTTAGTCATTGCTGGAAGATGGTTCCAGATGCTTTTCCTTCCAATTTCTTCGCTCTGTTGTTATTCATTGCCATCAAGTCAACTTTAACATACTCTCTGATTCTATGGATGAGAAACCTCCGAGTCACCCTGTAAACGATAGCTCTGCTCAGGTCTTGTAGACTTTCTGGATTGAATCTGTATCCAACTGTAATGCGGTCTTCCTCTTTCCCTATGGCATTCTACATTATAAAGTATCACAGTTTCTTCTAGCAAGACATGCTTCCTCATGATAAATTGATGCTTCAAACGATGAAAGATTATCTCTTGTTTTAATGATGTTGTATTCCGCCTTGAGTCGCAAGGAGAGGCAGGTAATAAATTCATTGCTGTTGTTGTTGTTATATATATGTTGTTGTTATACATGTTTTTTGTCATTGTATGCATTTCCTTCAGAGACCTCGCTAGTGCAGCAGATTAAACTGCTGAGCTGCTGAACTTGCTGACCAAAAGGTCAGTGGTTCGAATCCAGACAGCAGGATGAGCTCCCACTGTTTGCCCCAGCTTCTGCCAACCTAGCAGTTTGAAAACATGCAAATGTGAGTAGATCAATAGGTACAGCTCAGGTGAGAAGGTAATGGCGCTCCAAGAAGTCATGCTGGCCACATGGCTCTTCGGCTTAGAAATGGAGATGAACACCAACCCCCAGAGTCAGACATGAGTAGACTTAATTGTTACGGATTGATGATGATTAATGGAAGCTCATACTGCGATCCAGAGTCACCTGCAGAACAATAACATGCTACTTAAGTTTGCAGAACAAACTTATAGGAATTTTACTGATTCCAAGAGATCAAAAACAGTAGTATTTACAATGGACCCTCTCATCACTTACAGAAGTCCACAGTCATAAATATTCCTTCCTCAGTCCACAAATCTGCTTCAGAGAAGAATACAGTCTTGGTTCTTCTCCCTCTTTTCTCAGCAGCAAACAGCAAACAGGCCTCAAAATAGCAAGGCCTCTCTGAGTACACTTCTCTCGTCACCAGCAGTACTCAGTCAGCACTTGTCCAAATTGGTTCTGCAACAGCAGAACAGAAAAAATATCAAATCAATCCCCAGGTCTTTGCAGGCTCATCCAGGGCAGGCCCAAGGTAATTTTCAAGTGTAGGCGAACAGAATTTTGCCCTCCCCCCCACAAACCAATCACTGAAAAATAAAAGCATTGGATAAGCGAAAATGTTGGATAATAAGGAGGGATTAAGGAAAAGCCTAAATAAAGAACAACACTCTGAAAACAGGGGAATTCCAGACAGGAAACAATGAGGGCCGGGCCAGCTAACACTTCCCAACCAAGGATGCCCCCAGGGAGGAAGCAGCCAGGCTTTGAATCTTCAAGGCCATTAAATGCTAATCAAGCTGGCCAACTGCAACATTCACACTAGCCTCAAACAGACAAGAGCTCTTTCTCCCACCCTAGACTTTCCAGAGATATATAAACCCCACTTACCTAGCTTTAAACAGACCTCACAACCTCTGAGTATGCCTGCCATAGGTGTTGGCCTGGCCTCAAAGGTGGCCACAGGCCCCAAAGGCAAGCAGGCCCAGACCGAAGCCAAGAGGAGGCGGGAGGTGCACACACACTCATGCACGCGCACCCAGGAGCTCCTCAACTGCGCCCCCAACAAAATGGTGCCACAGGCAAGTGCCTGGTTCGCCTGGCGGTTGAACCGCCTCTGGGCTCAGCCAATCAGCTTCATGCACTTCGTTTTCCAGTTAACACACACAGCACAATGCCTTTGCAAACCATGACATTAATGTCAGGGAAGAACCTTTACCTTTACCTTACAACTGTTCCATGGTCATCCCATTTTCCTGGGCCTGGATGGCCAGGGAACAAGGGACAACAGTCACCAACCATCACCATCACCCCGCTCCATGTCATGATCATGACACAGGCCCTACCTTTTGGGTGTCACCTGCAGTGACATAAGTGGGACACTTTGGGAAAGGAGGGGGAGAGGAGGGACAATTGTTCCTCTCCCTCCTCCCTTAACTTCTTGACACTGAAGACAACAACCAATAGATAGGACCTCTGTTGTGGCTGGAAACCACCTCAATATTTAGGCAAGGAGGAACAAAAAGGGCAGCCATCCAATGGCACCAAACTGCATTAGGTACCTCTGGACAGTCAAGACTACCTCCTGTCGCCACAGCAAATGAGGGACTTAATATGTGTTCCTATCTGATCCAATATGTGATGCACTACATCAGACCCAGACTATTCTTCAGTGTAGATCTACCGTAAGTACGTCCTCCACAGACCCTGGATTAGCACCTAAACATTAGAAAGAACTTCCTGATAAAGTCTCCTTCCCTTGAAGTTTTGAAACAGAAGTTGGATGGCCATCTGTTGGGTGGGCTTGAGTTGCCCATTTCTGTATGGCAGAATGTGGTTGGACTATATGACCCTTGGAGTCTCTTCCAACTTTGGGATTCTGTGTTGGGAGAACTGCCGCTCTCTAGCCGAGGTCGCCTTTGCAAGGTGAGTTGCTAACATCCCAATTCCCATTAGCGTAGGTCTAAGAGACAAGGATTGTTAGGGATGATAAATTAAAAGCTTAAGCACAATTATAGCTGGGCTTCTAATTTCCACCCAGAGTCACAAAATCAATAGCAACGACTTGCTTCATTAAATAATTGCATCTGCCAATAGTCTGCAAAACCTTGCCCACCAGTGGATGAAAACTCCACTTGGGCTCCTCCATTCCTTGCTGTAAAGTATTGTGCCCTTACTAGGAAGAAGACAACAGAAAAGAAAGCGATTCTTCCCAAGGCAGGTAGTTTGCAAAGGGAATTCTGCAAAAACTTTAAATTGACTGAGGATTAGCACAACAGCGCCCCCTGCAGGTCTTAAACAGAATGCACAGGACTAATTGCTAACCTTTACAAACACAACACATTTTCTATTAATTCATTTTCCGTCCCATGTTTTCATGAATTGTGATAAATGTTGGCCACAGTTTGATTGGTTTGGGGTCAAGGATGGTTTTTCGTACATACATGATCATAATCTTTTGACAATAATGGTATTTAATGATTGTATTATGTAATATCATTCAAAGGGAGAGGAGCAGCTGTCCCTGCTATTCCATTGTTTCTCCAAGGGCATAGTTCCTGGAAATTTCAAATATTTACTTCTGAACAGGCAAAGGTGAATTTTGCTGCAGCCATTTGTTTGGTTCTCTCAGGCCCCTTCTACACAGCTGTATAAAATCCACACTATCTGATTTGAACTGGATTATATGGCAGTAGAGACCAAGATAATCCAGTATAAAACACATAATGTGGATTTTCTGCTTTGATAACCTGGATTATCTGCCAGTGTAGAAGTGGTCTCGGGCAAAGCTCGGAAGAGTGATTTTTGGACTTTCAGAATGATTTTTGGGGGATTCTGGGAATACAGAAAAATAATATTTCCAAGGCCAGCTGTTCCCTGATTATAATCACTTCCTTTTGCTACCTCTTTACATCATAGGAGAAGACAATGCTAAGTGAAATGCAGGGACCTTCTGCACTGCCATATACAATCCACATTATCAGCTTTGAACTGGATTATATGGCAATGTAGACTAAGAGAATCCAGTTCAAATCCAATCATGTGGATTTTATGCTCTGATTACCTGGATTATCTGGCTGTGTAGAAGGGACCACAGAGAAAGAAAAGTTGCAGGTTTATACATAGTAGCTCATCTGAGGCCCCTTTCACACAACTGAATAAAATCCCACATTATCTGCTTTGAACTGGAATATATGTCAGTCTGGACTCAGATAACCCAGTTCAAAGCAGATATTGTGGGATTTTCTGCCTTGATGTTCTGGATTATATGGATGTGCAGAAGAAACCCAAATGAAATCAGTAAGGATTATTCCTAAGTAAACATGTATAGCATACTGCTATTAGGAGGGCATTCTCAAATCCAATGTGCGTGGTTTCTTTTCTCTTCCTCCTCCTCCCTTTTTCTCTCACCTTCTTTCTTCCTAAATTGGCTTTTTTTCATTGTCTGCTGCTTAATGGAAATTATTATAGGCTGATACCCCTGAATTAATAATTTGGTTAAATGGAAATATTGTATAACCCCCAATATCCACTGCAGAAACAGGAAACCATGGGTGAACACTGAATGAATGGCTTCCACTGATCATCAATTACCCTCTTTAGAAGAGGTCCCTAAACTTTTTAAGCTGAGGGCCAAGTCACAATTTTAACCAACATAAACTTACCAGTATTTCAATGGGAAATGTGGGCCTGCTTTTAACTGATGAGACAGTCAAGTTAATTAGCATTGTTGTTGTTGCTGTGTGCCTTCAAGTCCTATAGCGACAGAGTAGCCTTTGTAGGAGAATGGGAGAGACAAAGGTTTTTCCAGATCCAGTCGTTTTGAAATCAGGAGGCAGAATGTAAAACAAAGACGAACTCGTTTTTCTCAGAGGCTGAGAGATAAGTAGAGAAAAAGCAGGTGTGTGCAAAGTGATGTCATGGGAGGGATTGAGGCCTTTTAATTGATTTCTGGGCTCTCAGGCCTTTAGTAAAAACAACACTGTAAAAAGGGGAAACAGCTCCCAGTTTCTAGTCCAAAGTTCCTGGTTCATGTATGTCAAGATTCTTGGTTTGATTCTTGTTTATGACTTCATTTCTTGGAGGTTTTCCCTTTCTTGTGTTTGTGTTTTCATGTTTATAGATATAACTTTTGGACAATAGCTTGCTTAAGAATTCTTGTGTTTATGCAGGTCTCTGTGAATTGCTTTTTTATGCTTTAATTCAAAAGCTGATGGCCTCTTCAATTCACTGGGATTTTTTTTTTCTACTTTTGCTGCTTCTTTTATTACTTGCCTTTTTCCTTTTATTATTCATTAACAAACCTTTACTTATTGAATTATCTGAACATTGTGTGGTGTTGGATGAAAAGATGTACCAGGGCTACAGTGCAACAGTATGATGGGTGTCTAGAGGTACAATTGCAGGATCATTAGTGAATCATCACAGTTGCGCTAAATAAAAGAGGTATGATATCAGAGGTGCTTGATCCAATATATACCCACATATATCCAATATCAATATAATGCAACTATAGTGGAATAGCGAGTTTGTGTGATAAAGTCTCACAATGCTAGAGACCAGGGTTTGAAATCTTTATTCAGCCATGGAAATCTACTGGATGACCTTGGGCAAGTCTCACACTCTCAGCCTCAGAAAATCCTCTCATAGGCTCACCTTTGGGTCTTGATAAGTCAGAAATGACTTGAAGGCACATAACAACAATAAATCATGTATCTCAATAGGTCTCCTTTACTTAGGACCAACAACAGGATTCTGGGCAATGGTGATCTTGATCTAGTCACCTTCACTCAAGATCTTTTTGTCCACAGCACTGAGCTAAATGTAAATCCAAACACTATGGATTGACATTTCCTGTCTTGATCTCAGGTACATAGGATTCCCTTTGACCCATCCCTTGTTTATTTCTCTGCAGATTTAGTAAAACAGTTTTAAAGTTTCCAGCATCTAACTTTTCCTGTCTGTGAGAGTGCCAAGCATGAAAAGAGTGACCAAAGAGTAAGTGGATTAATTATATCTACACTGCAGTAGTGGGGGGAATGAAGCGGAGATTGTTTCAGGGGGAATTAAAAGCTGAAACACATGAATGAACACCCTAAATCGTCAAAAGGGCCATCACAAAGCTATTTCTGCTCTTAGCACTTTTTAGCCAGACCAATAATCCTTCCTCCTTCTCTCGTGTTTTGGTTCTTTTTTGCATTTAATATATTTCTCAGGTAGAGGCTGTGAAAATCCCAACTGCCAATACTGTTTAGCATCTTTCTTTTCTTCAAGCACCACTCTCTTTCTCCTCTTCGTCTTTCCAACAGCACTAAATTTTACATTCTATCCTTGCACTTTAATTCCTACCATTTAGTTTTTAACAACTTGGTACGGCCTTCTCAATGGCCACTTCCTGTTCCAGAATGTAGGACTTTAATTCTTCTCTAACTTCCTTCTCCAGGTTAATGAGTAATTTCCACCACTGTCTTCAAAGGCCACAATTTTGCAATGCAAGACTTATTCCACAGAAAATTTATATGTGGTTGCTTTGGAAACAAAACAGAATTTCCTGCGTGGAAATATTATGTCAGTGCAAAGCTTTTAATTCTTGCACAGAAAATCCTGTTCTCCATGCCAACCAACCATGTGTGGATTCTATGCAGATTAAATCCCCAAACAATAAATGATATCTCAATGAGCAAGATTTTCCTTGATGTCTTCATCAGCATCTAGTATTGGTACATAGGCACTTATGATGGATGCCTGTTGGTTTTTGGCAAGGTTAATTTAGAGGGTTGAGAGTTGTTTGTTAATGCCAATAGGTGCTTTGGACAGCTGTTTCATGAGGTCATTTTTGATAGCACAGCCAACTTAGTGTATTCTTTGCTCTTCTTCAGGCAGTCCCTTCCAGAAGAAGATGTAGCTTCCTTTTCCCTCCTTCAGCTGTCCGTCTCCTACTCTCCAGGTCTCCTAAAGTACTGCCATGTTGATGTTAAAGCATCCCAATTCCTTTGCAATGAAAGCAGTCCTGCGTTTGGGGCGTTCACTGTCAGTGTTGTCCAACAGTGTCCGTATGTTCCATGTCTCAAAGTTCATTTTTCTTTTTTGGCTGCAGGGTGGTGAACTCTCTGGACTCTCCCAATCCAGTCAGGGATAAGAGAGGCACCTTTTTTAGCTCCTTCCCTGTGTGGTGTGAGCAGAATGGATCCAACTAAGGGTTGTTCAGTCATGAATACAGCTGCCAGACTACTCAACTGCCCCGGACCTTGAGATAGAGTAACTGAATCCATATCCACCACCCATGTGCCAGTCTGTGACTAGGGGCTTCCGGATTTCACAGTCCTGCCCTCATTGCCTCTTACTGATCACCATGGGACCTTTGTTGGTTTGTTTTTATTTTTCTTGGAGGACACTGTTAGGGATTCCTCTTCTTCAGAAGAGGAAGGGCAGCAGTAAAATGTTCATGAGTCAGAGGGGCAGTTGGAATCTGAGGAGGAGATTTTGCAAGTACCCACTTTTCAGGAGAGGTGAAAGGAAACAGAGCAGAGACGTCATTCAGCTAGAATAGCTGCCAGAAATGCAGCTGAGTAATTGAGAACTGCCCTAGCAGCTGTGAGGGCACTCAGGGCTATAAAGCAGAAGCAGATGCAGCCAGATTTTGCTGGTAACAAACTGACTCTAATGCTTAAGCCTTCTCTCCCCTTGTGCCTGCTTCGAGTCTGTATCTGGGAAACTGCTCCTAAGGATTTATTGCTGTTTCTTTGTCTGAAGTAAGACTGCTATTTTATTTGGGAAGTTATCAGAAACTAAGAACTGTGTTTCTCCTTAGACTTCCTTGTTTTCTTTTGCATTATACCATTGAGTATGTTGTTGTTTATGTTTTGCTGAAGTAAAGCAGTTTTCATTTACTTACCACAGTGTTTTAAGGCTGTTGCTGAGAAACAAAACAGGACAACACCCATGTGTGAGGTGTGTGGAGGTAGGTGCACAGCCGATCAACACACAGTCTTCACAGGGGGGGTCCCAACCAGTGGCATGGTTAACATGATGATGGTGGCTTCCCAATCTGTTGCAGCCTTCTTCTGCCTTCACAGCCATTGCAACATGCTATCATCCGCCTGATCCACAATTGAGGTCTTCAGGTCTTCGGATTGTGCCCAGTCTGGAACCTCCCCTGTGGCCCCTCCTGGGAGTGCATGACTCTGGTTATGCCCGCAGGTTCATTGGAACATGCAAGCCCCCTCACCACGACAAGGTGACAATCTATTGAGAGGGAAAATATATGCAAATATATAATGTAGGTAAGTGGGATGCTTGAGTCACAAAGCAAGAGCCTGATCCACAATTGAGGTCTTCAGGTCTTCGGATTGTGCCCAGTCTGGAACCTCCCCTGTGGCCCCTCCTGGGAGTGCATGACTCTGGTTATGCCCGCAGGTTCATTGGAACATGCAAGCCCCCTCACCACGACAAGGTGACAATCTATTGAGAGGGAAAATATATGCAAATATATAATGTAGGTAAGTGGGATGCTTGAGTCACAAAGCAAGAGCATGAAACAGAACTGAAAACAAGAATATCTACAAAATCATTGTACTCAACAGAAAACATTTTTATCCTTCTGGTCCCCTCTAGCTAGAGTATTCAGTAATTTAATCACCACTCAAAACACATTTTCTCCCTCCTCCTTCCTGGCTGACTCCTTGTCTTTCTCTCTGTGTCTCTTTCTCTCCGAATTCACATTTGTTTGAGAATTTTAAAGGAGAAGGCCTTTGAAAGTATGCAGGATTTTGCTTTAGCATGATATGGCTAATTAATAATTGTCTTCACAAAGTCATGTCTGATCTGAATTGGCATCGTGGATCCAAGGGGAAAATGAGCACTAGGAAATGACGGCATGGCATTGTCCTTGAAAGCTTTGTGGATTATTTGTTCATTTAAAGACATGAGAGAAGGATTTGGGATGTTCATTTTGCCAGATAAATATCGTCTCTAGGAAATAATGGGGAAGGGTGAAGTGAATGCAGTACAATCAAGTAAGAGAGACTTTAATAATCTTCTCTATATGATGAATGAAAAGAGTCTCTGGATCACTTATTCTGTGTAATCACTGTCAGCCGCACAAAATGAAATTTCAGTTTCATTTTAAATGGTTTGTGTGTGGGGGGGGGGACTATTTCAGTTGATCTGCACTGAAGCATTATAGCAAAAGTTGAGCTGGTAATTTATAATGAAATTGTCCCTATCAGGGGTAGAATAATTTTGACAGCACATGGGGCACCACCCACCTAAATCCCAGCACTACTCTGGTCTCTTCACTGTTCAACAAGTGTCTCCAGGCATGGAAAAATGGGATCTTAAGTAACCATCTCTGGGAAAGGACTTAAAAATGGCGCGATTGAAATGATCTCCTATTCAAGTTCAAAGAATGAAGAAGGAATTGACAAACTCTAATAAATATGAATAGTGGTTTGAATGAAATTGTATGAAAGGTCTATGACTGGGGCCTACAGAGGCTGGAGATGTCATCCTAAGAAATGAGGCCTGGAAAACTACAATAGGAGGTGAAGAATTCATGAACTTTAATTAAAAGTTGCTGATGAGAACTGCTGACATTGATGACCAGAGACAATGATTTACTTGGTGGAAAACAACATGTTTACATTACCAAAGGCAGTGACTCTTTTAAGTTAAGAAAGTCAAACAGTGCTCCTTACTTTTTTGAACAATATCCTCAGAAATGTCCTATAGAAGAGACTTTATAAGTTTCCAAAAGCGTGGCAGACTGGAAGGGTCTGGTCACCACCAACGTTCTCCAAGGGACTGAGAAAGATAATGTATTTGCAGAATGGCTGATTTGCAGGGAAGCAATCTGGCCAATGTTCCTTCTCCTGGAGAAGGAAGAAGGGATGGTGATGTATGCATGTAGGAATGAGTCAATGTTTATATATGTGTGTAAATGCTGAATAAAATTGTTTGTGTACCCAATGTAGCTATAGACTTCTTTCTCTGTAAAATGCCTAATACTCTGTCTCACTGTGACTGAAATAAAATAACCCTATTAATGCTTTAAAAGTAATATTTGTGACAAGACTCCACGGGTGGATGAGTAAATTTTGGCTTTCATGCCATGGTTCAGGATTTAGGAATTTCCCAAAGCAGTAAGTGTCACGACCCAGGCGGCAGAGGCACCAATAACCATACACAGAGGCCAGAATCTAACTAATATCTTTATTGAAGGAATATATAAAGTTAATAAAAACAAGTATAGAAAATAGTCCAGAATTAGACCCTTCAGGAAAGGTCAGAATTAGTCCAAAAAAGCAATGTCCAATAAGAAATATTAAGGTCCAAAGTTGTAATCCAATAACCGAAACACTCACTTTGCCAAGCAAAGTGAGGGGAGATGACAAGGTCCTTAGTCCATAAAACTTGAGCGTGGCTAGGAAATAACTTGATACTTGAAACAAGGCTTGAACGTGGAACAAGGAACTAAGAACAAGAACAAGGTCCGTGGAATAACTTGGTAAAATCCGTGAAACAAGGCAAGGATTAGTCCTGGGAAACAAGGCAAAGTCCGTAGGTAAACAAAGGCTGGGAAGCAAGGCGAAGGCTGGATAGCAAGGCAAGGCTTGAGCTGAAGCGAGGCTTGAATCGGAGCGCGCTGTCCAGACACAACTCGCTCCGTAGGCTGACGAATTGACTCCGCGAAGTTGCTACGCGGGCAAAACACCTATATAGAGTCCAACTTTCTCACCAAAGCGGTTCTCTGGGAATCAGAAACGAAAGCTAAACTCTGAGACCAGATGTTAAACTCCTTAAAGATTCTCACGAGAACCAATGTTAATTGGCAACATTCTTAGCTGCTATCCTCGCACTCCTGCGCGAAGCTGAATCCAAACTTCTCTGTTGTTTACAAAACTCCCGGCGCAAGAACACGGGAGAAGTAGGCTCTGGGGTTGTTTGACATACTTCTGGGGCACAACTTTCTTGCAGGTGCAAGGTTTCCAGATCTGCCTGGGAAGGATCTGGCTGAGAGGAATCCAGTTCAGACTGGGAAGGTAAAAAACCCAAGTTTTCATCTTCATCAGGGATTACAATGTCCTGAGCAGGACTACAAGGCCCATGGTTCATCACACTATCCCCCTCCTCAGGGCCCCTCCCAAACTGGGGTCCTCTCCCCGAGGCGCGAGGTCGCGGTTTGGTGGGATAGGTCAGATGGAAGCGACGGGTTAGATCAGGAGCATGGACTGTGGAGGCGTCTTCCCAAGAGCGTTCCTCAGGCCCAAAACCCACCCAGTCAATGAGATATTGTAGGCGGCGGCGATGAAAGCGAGAATCCAAAATGTCCTCAACCTCGAACTCCTCCTCCCCATTCATCAAAACAGGAGGGGGGGCCGGTTGGTCTGTATCAGGACGCACACCATCCGCCGGAAGGAGCAGGGAACGGTGAAACACTGGGTGAATGCGCATTGAACGCGGAAGTTGGAGTTTGAAAGTCACGGGGTTTAATTGCGCCACCACTGGATAGGGGCCAATGAAGCGGGCATCTAACTTCCGGCATGGGCGGTGGGAGGGCAGAAAGCGAGTGGACAGGAAAACCCGATCTCCTACCTTGATTTCGGGGCCCGGCTGGCGGTGTTTGTCAGCGTGGCGTTTATAGTCCTCCTTGGCTTGGTCCAGTTGCTGGAGCAAAAGTTGTTGCACCGCTGTGAGTTCCTGCAGCCAATCCTCTGCTGCGGGAACTTCTGAAGTTTCAATGACAGGGGAAAGAAACGTGGATGGAAACCGTAGTTTGCAAAGAACGGCGTTTCTTTTGTAGAAGCTTGAACTCCATTATTGTAGGCAAACTCAGACAGTGGTAACAGAGAAGCCCAATTGTCCTGTTGGTAGTTTACATAACAGCGAAGATACTGCTCCAAAGTGGCATTGGTGCGCTCCGTTTGCCCATCTGTTTGGGGATGATGAGCTGAAGATAAGCGAGAGTCTATGCCCAGTAGTTTTTGTAGTGCCTTCCAAAAACGAGAGGTGAATTGAGATCCACGGTCTGTGACTAAACTCTTGGGCAATCCATGTAGTCTGAAAACATGCTGAAGAAATAGATCCGCAGTTTCTTTGGCCGTGGGGAGGCCTTCGCAGGGAATGAAATGGGCTAACTTGGTGAATAGGTCCACCACCACTAAGATCGTGGTGAATCCACAGGAAGGTGGTAGGTCAGTGATGAAATCCGCGGAAATTATTTCCCATGGGCGAGATGGGGTAGGAAGGGGGTGCAAAAGCCCTGAGGGCTTCTCCCTTCGTATCTTGGAGCGCTGGCATACTGGGCAGGTGTTGACATATTTTTCCACATCCTTGCGGATCTTGGGCCACCAAAAATCTCTTAGGATCAAATGCATGGTTTTAAATAGTCCGAAGTGTCCTGCTGGTTTGCAGTCATGACACAGACGAAGCGCTTTTTCCCTGCCCGGTCCGGGTGGGATATAAACATGATTTCTATAGCAGAGCAGCCCATCTTTAAGCGAAAAGGGAAAATGCAGACCTTGGCGAAGTTGGTCCTGCGCCCAGGCATCTGCTTGCTGACTAGCCCTGATTTCTTGAGCACAGATGGGTCCTGGAGTAGGGGAAGTTGAACCAATGGGACTGGATTTGGTGTTCCCCACTGTGAGCGTGGCAAAGTTCTCAGGTTGTAGCAGTTGGGATTCAAAGGTCTCCTTGCGTCCTGCAGCGTATTCCGGTTTACGTGACAGGGCGTCTGCTTGCTTGGTTTGAGCTGGGGTCACATAATGGATCTGGAAGTTGAAACGTTCAAAGAATAAAGCCCAACGTTGCTGCCTCTGATTTAGTTTGCGGGCAGTTCTTAGATGTTCTAGATTACGATGATCAGTGTGGACTTCAATGGGGAATTTGGCCCCTTCTAGCCAATGTCTCCAAGTTTCAAAGGCTGCCTTTATGGCCAGTAGTTCTTTTTCCCAAATGGTGTAATTCCTCTCTGGTGTGGTTAGTTGACGAGAATAAAAGGCACAGGGGTGGAGGTGATCTCCCACCGGTTGTAAGAGTACAGCCCCAATTGCCACATCAGAGGCGTCCGCTTGCACCACAAAAGGGGTTCCAGGATTTGGGTGCTGTAGAATTGGCTGGGAGGTGAATAGTTTCTTCAGTTGCTGGAACCCTTTCTCTGCTTGATCAGTCCAGCGGAAAGGCTGCTTTCCACGGATGCAGCTAGTGATGGGGTCGGACCAGCGGGCAAAATCTGGAATGAACTTGCGGTAGTAGTTCGCGAACCCCAAGAAACGCTGCACCTCTTTCTTGTTAGTTGGCGCCCGCCATTCCAATACTGCTGAAACTTTGGCTGGATCCATGGAAAGCCCTAGAGGCGAGATGCGGTAGCCAAGGAAATCTACCTCTTGTAGATCAAAAGCGCATTTTTCTAGCTTGGCATAAAGTCCATGATCCCGCAGTCGTTGCAACACCATTTTGACGTGGTTCTCATGTTCTGATTGTGATCTGGAAAACACCAAAAAATCGTCCAGGTAGATTATCAAGAATCTGTCTAGATAGTCCTGAAAAATATCGTTGACAAAATGCTGGAACGTTGCGGGAGCTCCGCATAAACCGAAATTCATAACTCGGGACTCGAATAATCCGAATTTAGTCTGGAAGGCGGTCTTCCACTCGTCCCCTTCTCTGATGCGAACTAGATTATAAGCCCCCCGAAGATCCAGCTTGGTGTAGACCTTGGCTCCTCGAAGTCGGTCCAGTAGATCCGAGATTAAGGGCAGGGGATAGCTGTTCCGCTTGGTGATATTGTTCAATGCTCTGTAGTCCACCACCAAGCGTAATTCCCCTGACTTCTTCTTCACAAACATCACTGGGGAGGCGGCTGGGGATTGAGAGGGTCTGATGAACCCCTTGCGAAGGTTTGTCTCTAAGAATTCCCTGAGAGCTTCTTGCTCTGGTTCAGTCAGGGAGTAGAGATGCCCTCGCGGGATCGGGGCCCCCTCCACCAAGTCAATGGCACAGTCATAAGGTCTATGTGGGGGTAATTTTTCGGCTTCTTTCTCATTGAATACATCCCAATACTCGGAGTACTTCTTTGGCAAGGTGATGATGGGCTCGGAGTCTGTGGCATGGCATACCTTGGCTACGAGGCAATGGTTTTGGCAGTACGGTGAAGCAAACTGCAGTTCTCTGTTGGACCAGGAGATGTTAGGGTCGTGGAGTGTCAGCCATGGAATTCCCAAAATCACAGGGAAATGGGGAACCTCGGTAACAAAGAAGGAAATCTCTTCCATATGTTCCCTTATCCACATCCTGGTGGGTTCCGACCACTGGCTTACGGGGCCCGTCTTGAGGGGACGGCCGTCTATGGCTTGCACCACACGGGCATTCTTGAAATCATGATATTGTAATCCCAGAGAGTCGGCATACTCTCTATCGATGAAATTGTTGGTAGCTCCAGAGTCTATCATGGCGTGGATCATGACGGGTCCCCTTTTTGCTGACCATAATGTGACCACGAGAAGGAACAGGACCCCGGTTGGCGGCTCTTGGATGGATTTTTTGACCGGGTTGGCGAGCCTCTCTACACCCGGTCGTTGGCTTCCCCCGCCGGCTGTGTGCCAGTCGGCTCAGACGCCTTCGACTCCGTGGAGGACGCCGCCGCAAGACGGGCGGCAGGCTTCCCTTTGGCTGGGCACTCTCTGGCGAAGTGGCCCCCGTTCCCGCAGTACCAGCAGAGGTTCAAGCGTTGACGACGGGCCTTCTCGGCGGCATCTAGTCTGGGACGCACATTGCCCAACTGCATCGGCACCTCCTCGCCTCCTCTGGGGTATGGGGTTGGCGGCGGGGGTCTCCACACCGGACGTGGCTGAACACTGGCGGGAGCGGGGGGTTTTGCCCCGGCTCTACCGCCCTGGCCTCGAACCCATTGTTTCCTGTTGGCAATCATGACTTCAGCCCGTAAACATTGATCAATGAGTGCCTCGAGGGTCTGGGGAGGATCCACCTTGGAGATTTCTTCCAGCATTTCAATGTTGAGACCCTCCCGAAATTGTCCTCTGAGGGCTACATCGTTCCAGCCGGTGTTGTGGGCCAGCACGCGGAACTCGGCTATGTACTGAGACATGGGTCTGTCTCCTTGAAGGAGGCGCCGGAGTTTGTGACCGGCTGCCTCCAAATTGTCCTCGATTCCCCAGGTCTCCTTAAGGTGATCCAAGAAACGTTGTGCTGAACTTAGGTGGGGGGAGGCTTGATCAAACAGGGCCGTCGCCCAGCTAGCCGCTGGTCCGTCTAGAAGACTGTAGACCCACGCCACCTTGATGTCTTCTTGGGGAAACTCGGCATCACGGGCCTCTAGATAAGCTTGACATTGGCGGCGGAAAACATGAACCTTAGCAGCTTCTCCAGAAAACTTGGTAGGCAACGCCATGGCCGGGAGGCGAACTCCGCGCTCCCTCAACCCTTTTATTTCTCCATCCTGCGCGTTGAGTCTGTCACGGATGCGGTCCACTTCGTCCTTGCTGATGGTGTAGCTGAGCGGCTGTCCAGCCGGCGCGGCTCCGGTAGACATCCTGGCCTCGGTTAGTTGGTGCTTATGGGTGGCGGAGTCAAACTGTCACGACCCAGGCGGCAGAGGCACCAATAACCATACACAGAGGCCAGAATCTAACTAATATCTTTATTGAAGGAATATATAAAGTTAATAAAAACAAGTATAGAAAATAGTCCAGAATTAGACCCTTCAGGAAAGGTCAGAATTAGTCCAAAAAAGCAATGTCCAATAAGAAATATTAAGGTCCAAAGTTGTAATCCAATAACCGAAACACTCACTTTGCCAAGCAAAGTGAGGGGAGATGACAAGGTCCTTAGTCCATAAAACTTGAGCGTGGCTAGGAAATAACTTGATACTTGAAACAAGGCTTGAACGTGGAACAAGGAACTAAGAACAAGAACAAGGTCCGTGGAATAACTTGGTAAAATCCGTGAAACAAGGCAAGGATTAGTCCTGGGAAACAAGGCAAAGTCCGTAGGTAAACAAAGGCTGGGAAGCAAGGCGAAGGCTGGATAGCAAGGCAAGGCTTGAGCTGAAGCGAGGCTTGAATCGGAGCGCGCTGTCCAGACACAACTCGCTCCGTAGGCTGACGAATTGACTCCGCGAAGTTGCTACGCGGGCAAAACACCTATATAGAGTCCAACTTTCTCACCAAAGCGGTTCTCTGGGAATCAGAAACGAAAGCTAAACTCTGAGACCAGATGTTAAACTCCTTAAAGATTCTCACGAGAACCAATGTTAATTGGCAACATTCTTAGCTGCTATCCTCGCACTCCTGCGCGAAGCTGAATCCAAACTTCTCTGTTGTTTACAAAACTCCCGGCGCAAGAACACGGGAGAAGTAGGCTCTGGGGTTGTTTGACATACTTCTGGGGCACAACTTTCTTGCAGGTGCAAGGTTTCCAGATCTGCCTGGGAAGGATCTGGCTGAGAGGAATCCAGTTCAGACTGGGAAGGTAAAAAACCCAAGTTTTCATCTTCATCAGGGATTACAATGTCCTGAGCAGGACTACAAGGCCCATGGTTCATCACAGTAAGGGACTACTTCTGGTTTTGTATAAAACAAAATTAAGGCTGCACCTACACCAGGTGAAATAGTCCAGAATATTCTTATTCAGAGTGCCCTCAGATACACCACGACAAGTTCATAAGTACCAGTACAAAAGTGCCTGAAGCCATTTTGTTGCGCAGGTCAATGGTGTATTGAGATGGTGCCTTGTCCTCTTGGGGACCACCAACCAGAAGCAGCTTCCTGGCAGAACTTTGTTTCTGGTGAGGTTACAACCAGGCACCAACCATTCAATCATCAGAAGTGATGTCCCTAGAAGTTCTGCAGGGAAGCTGTTTCTGCTCAGTGAAACAGCAGTGGGTCTTCTCGGCCTTTTGGCTAAGATCAAATGTGTGGTGGGTCTTTTGATTTGTGGACACTGGACTGATCCAACTGTCCATACACCAAAACCACTAAAGTATATTTTAACTAAAATTTCTAGACTTATACATGAATAGATGCAGTTCACAAAAGCCAACTAGATAAAGAAAAATTATTGACATCAATGAGAGGACAATGGAAGTTTCATAGCTTGGGAGCAACCGCCAAGAATATAGGAGAGTATTCTCAAGCAGGTTGTGGGCCACTCTAAACCCCTTTGAGAAGCATACGAGAAGCTCGGCCTCTCATTGAACATCGAGAAAACTAAAGTGTTCTTCCAACAGGCACCAGCCAATCCATCTGCAATGCCAGGAATACAGCTTAATGGTGTCACATTAGAAAAGGTTGACCATTTCTGCTCCCTTGGCAGCCACCTCTCCACAAAAATCAACATCAACACTGAAATACAACAACGCCTGAGCTCTGCGAGCGCAGCATTTTTCCGCATGAAGCAGAGAGTGTTTGATGATCGGGACATCCGTAAAGATACCAAGGTGCTTGTTTACAAAGCCATTGTCCTCCCAACCCTGTTCTATGCCTGCTAAATATGGACAGTTTACAGACATCACACTCAACTCCTAGAGCGTTTCCATCAGCGTTGCCTCAGAAAAATCCTGCAAATCTCTTGGGAAGACAGGCAGACAAATGTCAGTGTGCTTGAGGAAGCAAAGACCACCAGCATTGAAGCGATGCTCCTACGCCATCAACTCCGCTGGACTGGCCACGTTGTCCAAATGCCCAAAGATCACGTCTCCCAAAGCAGCTACTCTACTTCCAACTCAAGAATGGAAAACAGAATGTTGGTGGGCAGGAAAAGAGATTGAAAGATGGGCTTAAAGCCAACCTTAAAAACTGTGACATAGACACTGAGAACTGGAAAGCCCTGGCCCTTGAGCACTCTAATTGGAGGTCAGCTGTGACCAGCAGTGCTGCGGAGTTCGAAGAGGCAGGAATGGAGGGCTTAAGGGAGAAATGTGCCAAGAGGAAGGCCCATCAAGCCAACCCTGACCGGGACCGCCTTCCACCTGGAAATAATAATAATAATAATAATAATAATAATAATAATAATAATAATACTTTATTTATACCCCGCCACCATCTCCCCAACGGGGACTCGGGGCGGCTAACATGGGGCCATGCCCAGAGCAATACAATATAATAAAATATAAAAACAACATATCATAGCACCATTAAAAATACAATAAATAATAATAGGCATTACATCAAGAAATCAAAAAACAATAAAACAAGGGCAGGCCACGTAAACACAAAGATAAAACCTGGAGTGAGAGGGACAGAGGGGTACTCCACTGCGGGCAGGGACATATGGAAGTGGGGTAATCTAGAGGATAGATGTTCGGGGTGGGAGTAACACAGAAATATATGACAGAAATTAGTGATTAGTGGAAAGTGATGTCCTCACTGCAGGAGAACATACAGATCGAGAATAGGTCTCTTCAGCCACCTACGGACACACCCCCAAGATGCCACAACTGGAGGACCATCGTCCTCGGCCTATGAGGGATCGCCTAAGTAAGTGTGGGCTACTGAAAATGTCTCTCCGAATGACTGAAAATAGGCAGACACATTCTTTCATAGCCTGATTCAGATCAATTGGATTCAAATTCATTGCATTCAAATTGTAGAAAGTTTCTTCCTAAACGTTACGAAGAACTTTATGGTAAGAGCTGTTTGGTTGTGGAATACTGCAGTCCAGGAGTCTGGTGGCATCTCCTTTTCTGGAGGTTTTAAGGAGAGACTGCAATATAATAAAGACATTTCCAGTTACTACCCTGCAACTCTTTTTCAGGTCTTTTTAATTGAGTTGGTCAAGTTAAAATAACTGAGAATTATTTCAGAGTTAGTCCATTTCTTTTATTTTCTTTTTGGCAAATGTTCCATTATAATTTGCACCAGTAATAGGCATGATCAGCCAGAACTTCCTTGAACATGATGCTTAAAAAAATGTGTCTGCTGTTTCACTTAAAACTACACTATTTGTCCAGCTTCATATTCAAGTAAAGTGTTCCCATTTGGCAAAATATTAAGACAGAAGTGCACAAGATGGTCTTTGACAGAGAGAAGTGGCCACAAATTCCCACAAACCTATGAAAACCACGATGCGGAAATGCGCACGGCACTCAACACCTGGTATACACTCACATTATCTGACTCTCGCGAACTGAGAAGCCATTTACATCCTGTTTGGCAATGACCATTACTGTTCAAAATGGTCTCTTATGCCACAGGGAGATTGGCTGTTGGCACTTTAAAACCTATTACGTGGAGGAGATAATGAAAGGCAAGTTCCCAAGTAAGACAGGAAGCACCAGCCGGGGGGCTTTTGGGGAAAGGACAAGTCTAGCACAGACATTTTGGCCCGGCTGTTCAGAAATCTGTCTAAGAGATAACATACGGGGGAACAGATGCACCAGGTCAGAGCAAAAGATCAGAAACCTTGTAAGGGGCTCCCAGGGTTTGCCAAGACAGGCAGATGGAAGTGTAGAATTGAATGGGATTACAAAAGTTACTTCCTTGGGCTACAAATCCTGTTGTATCTCAATGGAAATGCTTCTCTGATACAGCACATCCACATCCATATTGAGATATTCCTTTTCTTTGGACCAAACACAATAAATCAACAGTAACAAGGTTTCCCCTGATGTTAAGTCCAGTCATGTCTGACTCTGGGGGTTGGTGCTCATCTCCATTTCATCTCTATATATATGTGTTCATTGCAATCCACCCTGAGTCCCCTTCGGGGTGAGAAGGGCGGAATAAAAATACTGTTAATAAATAAACATATCCACCTCTCTAAGCCAGCTCCCATAGGGCATGGCTTATCCAAAATGACCTTAAGAGAGTAAAGAACTGACCCAAAAGTAACAAAGTCTACTTCAAATGAAGAAATATATGGTACTCTACCTAGTCAGGAAAAAAAAAACCCATGAGATGCACAGATACAGATGGTGATACCTGGCTTGAAAATAGTCCCTCTGAAAGAAAACTGAGAGTCTTATTAGACCACAAGCTGAATGTGAGTCAACAATGTGATGCAGCAGCTAAAAAAGCCAATGCAATTTTAAGCTGCATTCACAGGGAGTATAGTGTCTCTATCAAGAGAAGTCATAGTCCCTTCTACAATCAGATCTCACCTGGAATAACCCCGTGTCCAGTTCTGAGCACCAAGATTCAAGAAGCATGTGACCAAGCTGCAAAGGCAATCAAAATTATCAAAGGTCTGGAAGGTAAGCCCTATGAGAAGTGGCTTAAAGAGCTGGGTATGTTTAGCTCGGAGAAAAGAAGGCTAAAAGGATAGCCATGTTTTAGTATTGGGAAGGATGTCTCACACAATGGAGCCATGGACTCAAATGGCAGGAAAAGAGATTCAGCATAAACATAAAAAAAAACTTCCTGATGGTAAAGGTTGTTTGATGGTGGAATACGTTGCCTTGGAGTCCAGTGGAGTCTCTTTCATTGAAGGTTTTACAGAGGCTGGATGGCCATCCGTCAGCAGGGCTTTGATTGTATTTTCCTGCCTGGCAGACGGGGGTTGGACTGGGCAGCTCTTGTGGTCTCCTTCAAGTCTTTGACTTTATGATTCTATAGCTTCCAGGCACTTTGCGGTCTTGGTCACCTCCTTTGAACATGTCCTAGCTTGTCAATATCTGTGGTGGCCAAACCTGGACAGAGTCTTCCAGGTGAACTCTCTCAAAGGGGTCCCTCCCAAAAACTGCTTAGTGAAAGCTTTTGGTTTTCCAGTTGTTGGACATGAGTTTATAACTCAAGATCCTTTAAAACCTGGCAGGCATTTGGAAACCGTCGTCCAAATGGAGTTTAATTTCAGGTCAGGGTATTCTCTTTGGGTCTGCAAATTGGGAGTTAGCTGCATTGCGCCGCCTGAAATGCAACATGATTAAAATATTCTCATTTAATTAGATTCTAACAGGCTGGACAAAATGGATTTGGCAAGAAGATTGTCCAAATATTAAGTTCAATTAGTCCAAACTGATGAATTTCCTCCTTTTGAAATGGTCTGCATTTAAACTATTATTTGAAGCCTTATCATCTGTGCGCCAGGGCTAATTGGAAAAGAGGTCAAGGTATTTGATGAAATCACAACAGAAATGGGAAGCACATTTTTTGGCTGCCATTTCTAAAGGATTGCCCGTTCTATATTTAGCTTTTTCTTTGGACATCGCATTCATTACTATTCATACTTTTTCTGGTCTCACTAGGGCTGTGTAAAATAATCTACAGTTACATTTACTAAATGTGTAGAGATGATGAATAACGCTGACAGTTTGAAGAAGGCAAGTGCACTCTTTTGTACAAAGCCTGCCACAGGAATTCCATTTTCCTAAGCATTCAATTTCCATGAATAAAATATACGTTATGTGAATGATCACAAAAAGTTCAAACCTGGAAGATGTTCTCTAAATCAGTATATTGAGATCAAGCTGGATGATGAAGATAAAAGTATACCCAAGGTAAGCCCACACAGTTGAATTAATGCCATTTAATAGTACTTGAACTGCCACATCTCAATGCCATGGACTCCTGGGAGTTGTCATTTGGTCAGGAACCAGCACTATCTGATAGAATAGTCTGAAAACCTTGTAAAACTATAAATTCCACAATTCCATAGTGCAGAAATTGCAATGCAAAGAATCGTGGAACTATGAGAATTTACACAATTTGAATCCTGTTTTGCGAAAAAATCATGTGATGTTTTTCCAGAGAATTTTCTGCTTTGAAGATAAATATTTGCAAAAATGTTAATTCCTACACAGAAAGTGCCATTTTCAGAGCTGAGAAATCCTCTATGGGAATTTATTTTATCTAAGATATGGACATGGTTAACTTGCATGGAAAATATAATTTTCTGTGTAAGAAATGATGTGTTCTGTCCAGGAATTAATATTTCTGCATCAAAATACTTTCTACGCAAATACTGCTATTGCCTACATAAGGAATCGTTTCCTGCACAAACAACCACTGTGCAAAGAAGCTGACGAAACCATAGATCATATCCTCAGCTGCTGTAAGAAAATTTCACAGACAGACTACAAACAGAGGCACAACTATGTGTCCCAAATGATTCATTGGAACTTATGCCTCAAGTACCACCTCCCTGCAGCAAAGAACTGGTGGGATCACAAACCTGCAAAAGTATTGGAAAATGAGCACGCAAAGATACTGTGGGACTTCCGAATCCAGACTGACAAAGTTCTGGAACACAACACACCAGACATCACAGTTGTGGAAAAGAAAAAGGTTTGGATCATTGATGTTGCCATCCCAGGTGACAGTCGCATTGACGAAAAACAACAGGAAAAACTCAGCCGCTATCAGGACCTCAAGATTGAACTTCAAAGACTCTGGCAGAAACCAGTGCAGGTGGTCCTGGTGGTGATGGGCACATTAGGTGCCGTGCCAAAAGATCTCAGCCGGCATTTGGAAACAATAGACATTGGCAAAATCACAATCTGCCAACTGCAAAAGGCCACCCTACTGGGATCTGCGCGCATCATCCGAAAATACATCACACAGTCCTAGACACTTGGGAAGTGTTCAACTTGGGATTTTGTGATATGAAATCCAGCATATCTATCTTGTTTGCTGTGTCATAATAAAATAATAATAATAATAATAATAATAATAATAATAATAATAATAATAATAATAATAATACAGTAGAGTCTCGGTTAACCAAGCCCCGGTTAACTCAGCCTCCATATTATCCGAGGCGCTGCGGGGGCACCCCTTGTTGTGGTCATCTCTGAGTGGTTAGACTCAATTTAACCCTCTCTGGGGGAGATTCCACCAAAATGTAGCAGCATGGCAAAAGTAAACTTTCAAATGCAGCAGTTACTTACACATGGTGAGCAAAGAGAAGCCTTTGTCTATTTAGGATGGCAATGGAGTGCAGAGTCTCAGTAAAAGTTCAACAAGCATTTATTCAGGTAAAAAGAATTCCATTATAGATAGAAAGGCTTGGGAGCTGTCTAGTCTACTCTAGACTAGTTTCTAAGGAAAATAAGAAAGGAAAAATAACAAACATCTAAATAGTTACATCTTGCCTGGAGGAGCGGCAAGGTGTTGTTGTTAGCTTGAAGAACAAAGGGAGAAGAGAGAACCAAAATGATTCCAACCTCATGGTCCAGTTTACTGGGCCATAAAAGACATTCTGACCAATGAGAAGTTAGTGTCCCTGAAGATTCACATTTCTACTAACTTCAAAGTAAGGGATGTGACGTACAAAGGATAGGAAGAGGGGAAATACAGTAAAGCCTTTATCCTTTATCTCCCTTTATCTCAGATAACTGAGACTCTACTGTAATAATAATATTTGTATTCTGCCCTATCTCCCGAGGGGACTCATGGCAGATTCCAGCATATAAAGACACAAAGGCAAACATTCAATGCCTAGAAATAACGAAACACGGATACACAGATCAAGTTAAAAGCTTCCCCTTTCATTTCCGGCTCTGGGGGTGGCGCTCATCTCCATTTCTAAACCGAAGAGCCTGTGTTGTCCGTAGACACTTCCTTGGTCATGTTGCCAGCATGACCGTATGGAGGGCTGTTTTCCTTCCTGCTGAGGCGGTACCTATTGATCTACTCACATTTGCATGTTTTCGAACTGCTAGGTTGGCAGCAGCTGGGGCTAACAGCAGGAGCTCACCCCATCCTGCAAATTCGAACCACCAACTTTCCAGTCAAGTTCAGTGGTTTAACCCATTGTGCTACCATGGCCTCATTCCATATCATCTAAAGTGAGGTCAAACTGCATCAGTTCTATCATGCAGAGGAACACTCTCCAGTGCTATGGAATGGCTTTTTATTAAATGCTTTAGGGACTAATTCACTTTTTCATATGCATGTCTATGGTTTTAAATGGTGACAGCCTTTTCACCTGTTATTAACTTCTCAACTTGATCACCCTCTTTTGCTCCCCTTCAAGCTGTTTTATTGATTTAATCTGGAATTGTTTACATTGTTTTATGTGACTGCTGCCCTGAGATCCCACAATAGAGGCTGGGGTATTGATATTTTAATACACAGTATAAATAAATTTGGCCTGAGTATAAATGAGCAGAATGTATTTTCTGCATTTTCCTACAGTCTCTTCTCTACGGCTGTTAATGAGAGCAGAATCATACAAAGACATTTTGCTACCCAGTCCTAGCCCAATCCCCCATCATAATTAAAATATGAATATATTTTACAGCCGCTGCAAAAATATTTGATGGTGGGTGTCTTCTTGTCATTGTGTGCCTTCAAGTTTTTTTTTAATTCATGGTGGATCTTCCAATGGGTTTTCATGACAACATCTGTTGGGAGATGTCTTGTCCTTCTTCTGGGCTGAGAGAGTGTGACTTGCCCAAGGTGTTCATGGCCAAGCAGAGACTGGAACTCAGTTCTACAGAATCCTATCCCAACACTCAAAGCAGGCTGACTTTCTCTAGTGTGCTGAACTTACTTTGGAAAATAGGATTCACAAACTTTGGGGAGTTCATTTACAGTACAGACTAAAACCCAGAGCAGACTAAATTCCCTACAAACATAGAAGAGATCAGCCATCATTGTTGTAAACCACCTGAGACAATTGTACAAGCACAGAAACACCACCACTATTTCAAAACCAGGAAAAACACATGAATCATGTATTCTGCCAATAAGACATCTCCTTATATATTCTTCCTCAGAACCCCTTTAAAAGCAAGTTATTTCCCATCCAATTCAAATAAAATGGTTCAAAGAAATCCCATTGATTTTTGCTGCAACAACACCTAACACCAAATGCTAACCTTCTGTGGAATATATGCATTTGAATGTAGCACATGAAGACGGAGGTCTTTGTCTCCCTTCTGTGTCGAGATTGCAAAATGCATCCTGCGAATGTGAACGATCAAAAAGAATGTTCTTTGGCTTTCTCTGCAGAGAAGATGTTTACTGGTGACAATGTCATTTATGTCTCTAATTTAATAAGTAGCAAATGTACCCAGAATAGCAATCTCAGCTACAATTCTAAGTGCTATTACATGGACATAAACCTGTGGGAAAGGGTGGAACTTACATCTGAATAAACATGAAATAGGTTGACTGATCAAACCCAAAGGATGCTCCCCAATGACTCTTCATCTTCATCCTGGAGAGACCACAGAGGGGTCCTATTTTGGACCAAGTACTATCTATATCAATGTCTTGGATAATGGAAATAGAAGACATGCTTATCTAATTTGCAGATAGGATCAAATTGGGAGTCTTAGTAGACCACAAGTTGAGCAAGAGCCGGGCTGTGGCGCAGGCTGTTGAGCAGCTGCAATAAATCACTCTGACCATGAGGTCATGAGTTCGAGGCCAGCCCATGGAAGGGTGAGCACCCGTCAATTAAAAATAAAAAATAGCCCCTGCTCGTTGCTGACCTAGCAACCCGAAAGATAGTTGCATCTATCAAGTAGGAAATAAGGTACCACTTATAAAATGGGGAGGCAAGTTTAACTAATTTACGACCTGGAATGAGGAAGTGCCGTCAGAGTGGATGATGAAGCAGCTGCTCCCCCTTGTGGCCAGAATCGAACATCCCCTCAGGAGAAGGTTAAATTGCCTCTGCATCTGTCTGTCTCGGTCTCTGTTTGATGTGTTTATGGGCATTGAATGTTTGCCCTATGTGTGTATAATGTGATCTGCCCTGAGTCCCTTTTGGGGTGAGAAGGGCGGAATATAAATACTGTAAATAAATAAATAAATAAATAAGAGTCAATAGTGTGATGCAGCAGCTAAAAAAGTCAATGTGATCCTAGGCTGAAACAGGAGCCTCAGTCAGGGAAATCACAGTCTCTTTTGCTTTGTTCAGACCTCATCTGCAAAACTCCAGTGTCCATTTCTGGGGAATGCAATTCAAGAAGGATTTGGAGAAGCTGGAATGTGTCCAGAGAAGGGTGATTAAAATGGTTGAAGGTCTGGAGATTATGAACTTCTATTAAGAGTGACTGAGGGAGCTGAGTATATTTAGTCCGGAGAAGAAAATAATGAAAGAGAGGGCGTGGAAATTGCTTTACCTGTTGAGGTAATATTATATTATTGTATAATAATAGAATCATAGAATCATAGAGTTGGAAGAGACCACATGGGACATCTAGTCCAACCACCTGCCATGCAGGAAAAGCACAATCAAAGTGTCCCTGACGGATTGCCATCCAGCCTCTGTTTAAAAGCCTCCAAGGAAGGAGCTTCCATCAGACTCCGAGGCAGAGAGTTCCACTGTTGAACAGCTCATATGATCTGGGAGTTCTTCCTCATGTTCAGGTGGAATCTCCTTTCCTGTAATTTGAATTTATTGCTTCGTGTCCTAGTTTCAAGGGCAGCAGAAAACAAGTCTGCTCCTTCTTCTTTATGACACCTTTTCACATATTTATACATAACTATCATGTCTCTTCTCAACTTTCTCTTCTGCAGGCTAAACATACCCAGTTTTTTAAGACACTCCCATAATAAACTACCTTGAATCTTTCCTAGTAATAACATTTTTCCTTACCTTCACATGTGATTCAAGAGGGGCAACAAAGTCACTGCAGTGATTGACAAAGTCAAGAAAAGTTTATCTAATCGTCATTCATATCTCAAAGACAAGAAGATCATTTCCCCATCAAAGCAATATTCCAAAGACATTTCATCCAAGATCCTATTGATAAAGAACTCAAGAGTTTTCCACTTTGAAGCTCTTAAGCCTTGGGGCTAAACACAAAAATGTTAATTAAATCTTTTAGTGATCTGTATTGATTATCAGATAAAGAGAGTAATCCAATGTTAGGGTCTGATTAACTGTTTGATTTGTTATTTTACGTATTCTTTGGAAAACTTAGCCCCAGTATCCTGGGACTGATCATTCATTCCCATCACATGTGTAACTAAGTGCATGTCAAGTAGAGTCTTAGTTCAGAAAACAAGGTCATGTAAGGTAATAAAGATTTTTTTTCCAGATAACCAAGAAAGTATACTATACTCACAAGATGAGAACAACCTTGGGACTGCTATAGTTTCCCACAGCAGGCTCATGAATCTGCCAAAACAATGATAAGCATCCCTAATTAATGTGAATTCTCCATCCAAACGTCTACTAGAGGAAGTGATATGACAGCATGTTCAAAGCATAGCAAGACCCATCATCCATTATCCAGGTACATAGCACTGAAAGCCAATAAGTGAACAAACACATAGATACAATGTAGTGATAGTGTGTTGCAGAGAAACATGACAGGACTCAACTGCATTCAGAGGTGTTGACAAATATGGAATTGGGTAACTCAAGTTTTACATAGTAGCCATCTGAATCTTCTCTAGATAACTTTGAAGGTGAAGCTGGTTAGTCAAATGAAGAGTTTTGGAAACTTTGTCTATATAGAGATGATCTCTTTGAAGAGAAAGGCTTCTCTGGTTTAGACTCAGGCCCAAAGGGTTTCTCCTGAGACACCTGGAAGCAGGAGAGGACTTTACATATCAGTGGTCCAGCGTGGTTTGTTGCCATCCAAATGACCACCCAGGTATTGAAGCTTGGTTGTTAGTAAATAATTTAAGCACTTGAATCCATATTCAGATCTAAATATTGAAATGATAAAACAATTATCAAATGTACTGAGCATGCCTTGGGGACAGAGTTATGGATTTTGGATAGGGTCTCTAATGACTGGAATGAGACTTGGGTAACACCAAGTCTAGAGATGCCACTGTCTCCCAGCAGGCATGAGGAAGGTTTGACAATATCTGGTCCACTTCTTTTCATGGAGAGGAAACAGAGATCCCATCTACACTTCTGAATATAACTGCCTTGAACTGCGTTATATGAGTCTACACTGGCCATACAATGCAGATTAAATCTCCACCATGAAAGCTTAGTGGGAAAGATCTTATGATTCTAGGTATTTTATGACACCACAAAGAACAAGAACAAAAATGTGATGACCAAAAGGAAAGTGGAAGGAGGAAGTCCTGATGACTCTTTGTCATAAAGAATGGAGCAACAGTACCCCCCCCCCCATGACTGAATCCGAATTCAGTCTCCAAGGCATGAAAACTGGACTTTGAGACAACATACCTCCTTTCTGTCTGTTCTTTTTTCTTCTGTTCTGTCCGGTCTGTCCAAATGACATTGAATGTGATCTGCCCTGAGTCCCCTTGGGGAGATAGAGCAGAATATAAATAAAGTGTTATTATTATTATTATTATTATTATTATTATTATTATTATTATTATTATTATTATTTTATTATGACACAGCAAACAAGATAGATATGCTGGACTTCGTATCACAAAATCACAACTCGAATACTTCCCAAGTGTCTAGGACTGTGTGATATATTTTCGCATGATGTGCGCAGATCCCAGTAGGGTGGCCTTTTGCAGTTGGCAGATCATGATTTTGTCAATGTCTGTTGTTTCCAAATGCCAGCTGAGATCTTTTGGCACGGCACCCAATGTGCCGATCACCACTGGGACCACCTGCACCGGTTTTTGCCAGAGTCTTTGCAGTTCAATCTTGAGGTCCTGATAGCGGCTGAGTTATTATTATTATTATTATTATTATTATTATTATTATTATTATTATTACCGGAGTGGATTAAAGCCTTGTGACTTGAAGGCTGGGTTGCTGACCTGAAGGCTGCCAGGTTCGAATCCCACACAGGGAGAGTGCGGATGAGCTCCCTCTATCAGCTCCAGCTCCATGTGGGGACATGAGAGAAGCCTCCCACAAGGATGGTAAAAACATCAAAACAACCACGTGTCCCTGGGCAACATCCTTGCAGACGGCCAAGTCCCTCACACCAGAAGCGACTCAGGTTGCTCGTGACACGAAATTTTATTATTATTATTAGATTATGTGTGAAAACAAACACACATGGAATCATTGTGAAGCATCCCAATTCTTGCAATGCAAATTCTAAGGGTATATCTACATTACAGAATGAATGCAGTTAGCATCACTTCAACTGGCATGGCTCAATGTTGTGTAATAATAAAAACGTAGTTTTATAAGGTTTTCAGCCTTCTTTGCTATAGAATGCTAGTGCTTCACCAAACTACAACTCCCAGGATCACATAGTATTGAGCTGTGGCAATTCAGGTGCAGCATTCATTATCCAGATTGCTAAAAAAAAACCTTCAGATCACTCAAAAAATTAACATCAAGAGCCAAGAGCAGGAATTAAATTCTAGAAGGCTAAAACTGTGTTTATTCACCTGCCTCTCATACTTGTGAAAAGAAAGGCTGGGCCACATGGCAGATTGTTTATAATGGCCCACCTGCTACGTTGGATAAATAAACCCCACAGAACATTGTGCCAAATTTTCTGCTTCCATCCATTCCCATTAGAAAGCATGTACAGAAGTCGCATCTTTCCCCCTTTCCCTCTAACAGAAAAAGACCAACTGTGTTTGGAAAGCAGTTTTACCTTTATCAGTCAAGAAATTCTGCCGCCGACCGTGGATGGAGTGGGTCTTTATTAACTCCCTGCCTTATTATTTACACTTGGGATAGAGGGAGCCTTGGGCACTTGTAATATGCATATGATATCTATTTTCCTTTGCAATCCTCTGTTTACTGAGTGAAACAATCACTTGCTGATTTGCAGAGAAGAACGTGTCTGGGATAAATTATAGCGATTATTGAAATGAAAAGGCAGATGAGAGCATTCGGGAGGAAAGCTGGGTTGTGTAATAATGGCTACCCACCTGAAAATGGAAGAGAGAAGCCAAAAAATCTCAGCTTAATGGGAAGTCAAGAAGAATTAGAACAACACAAGCATCTTTTCATTAGGCTTGTGCATTTCAGGTGACTCAATATCTGTTTATGCTTGCTGTTTACCAGAAGCCCCCCATATCCATATTCCAGCGCCTCCCAAAAACAGGTGTGCTGCCAAATGGGCATTTTCATTCAGAATCTAAAAAAACAAAAACGACTCTGTTCGCCACTTACAAGGCTCCCCTTTTCCCTGGGACCCTTTCCTTTTTTCCCTTTAAGGAAGCCTGGGTGTCAGCAAAGGGGTTAAGAAAGCACCCTCCAGCCCATTATGGGGGGGGGGGGGGGAGACTTTCCAGAGACTCCTCTTCCATATCCTTCATTTTTTTTTTTCGTGTCAGGAGCAACCGGAGTTGCTTCTGGAGTGAGAAAATTGGCCGTCTGCAAGGACGTTGCCCAGGGGACGCCCGGATGTTTTGATGTTTTACTATCCTTGGAGGCTTCTCTCATGTCCCCGCATGGAGCTGGAGCTGATAGAGGGAGCTCATCCACGCTCTCCCCGGGTGGGATTCGAACCTGGCAGCTTTCAGGTCAGCAACCCAACCTTCAGAAGTCCCACAGTATCTTTGTGTGCTCATTTTCCAATACTTTTGCAGGTTTGTGATCCCACCAGTTCTTTACTGCTGGAAGGTGGTACTTGAGGCATAAGTTCCAATGAATCATTTGGGTCACATAGTTGTGCCTCTGTTTGTAGTCTGTCTGTTCGATTTTCTTACAGCAGCTGAGGATACGATCAATGGTTTCGTCAGCTTCCTTGCACAGTCTGCATTTTGGGTCATCAGTTGATTTTTTGATCTTGGCCTTGATTGCATTTGTTCTGATGGCTTGCTCCTTATTATTATTATTATTATTATTATTATTATTATTATTATTATTCAGCCTTGCTTGCCAAAGAGTTATGGTGCCTTACTAAGCTACAACTCCCCAGAGATCATTGCATTGAACCATGGCAGTGAAAGCAGTATTGAATTGCATCCATTCTACAATATGCATGCACCCATATTTATCTCTACCTATTCATCTTTCTATCTCTCCTTATATATCTCTACACAAGCTAATCCTTGGGTTGCTGGTTTCAACTGAGACCACAGAAAAGACCCTTACAATTTTGAGAACTGCTGGATTCATTTGTGTTTGATGACACATGCATGGACTTCGTGTCCCATCTAATGAAACCTCCTACAACTTGATTATGGAACAAGGCCATTAATCAGGGGAATATGCACCTGGTAGAGCAACAGGGAAAGAAATGAAGGAACTGTTTAATCATCTGTAAGAAATTGAGTGATGGCGACGCCTTCCACCTCTTGGACGTGATGCCAGGTTAAAGCCAAGCACTTGTCTCTGATCAAAATAGAAAATTGCAAAGCCAAGATCTTTGCCTCAGTCCCCAGCTGCTACTGTTAATATGATCTTGTACTGTGCATGTTTGATCAAAGCCAGTCACAGAAGAAATGTATTCTTTGATTATGCAGAAAGGTGAACGCTGGCGTGATGGGAGCTATTTTTCCAGAACAAGGCCTTTTCACATGTTTCTCCCTGTGATTTGCTGCTGGTGTCATGATCAAAAGACCTTCAGATTAACCATGAAAGCCTTCTCTGGAGAACATCAGACAGCAGTATAACCTGGTACCCAGTAGCTCTAAAAATATTAGTATTAGTACTATCTTTAATGCTACTGCTTCCACTGTTGCTAATAAGGACAACCCTAGGTAGGTGAGTCAAGGGCTAGCAACTGTGGAGGTTATAGAAGCCCATTTTCAGCCACATTCTGGCCAAAATGGCCATGAGTAATTATGAAATATCACTTCTTGTGCCCATTTGGCTGTAATATAGCTTTATAGCTAAAGCTTTATAGCTGTTCAGGAGAACATATCAAAGCATGCCCATCAGACATCCATTCATCCATTCATCCTCAGATTAAAATTCTCATGGAAAGGAAACTCCACCAGACCCCGAGGCAGCATATTCCATGGTCAAACAGCTCTTGCCATCAAGATATCTTGCCCAAGGTTTAGGATTTTCTCTAGTTTGAATTCATTGTTCCATTGTGCTCCAGGCTTTGTAGCAGCAGAAAACAAGCTTGGCCCATTCACCATTGTGACATATTTCAACATGGCTATCATGTCTCCCATCAGCTTTCTTTTCTCCAAGCTAAACATGCCCAGATCCATCAGCAGCTCTTCATAGATTTGGTTCCCGTCCCCTTGATCTGGTCATGTAAGTGTGATTTATTGTTATAATTGTATTATTTTACTTTGTTTAATAATGTGTATTATGTTGTTATGTAATGTTTGTGTTGCTTTTATGACTGTAAACCACTCTGAGTCCCATCCGGGAGATAGGGCGGTATATAAATAAAGTATTATTATTATTATTATTATTATTATTATTATTATTATTATTATTCTAGATTTGGCTTCCATTTTGTTCGCATTACACTGGACATGTTCCAGTGTGTCCAAATTCTTCTTGAACTGAAAGATTCTATGCTGGCATCTTGCTATCAATCATAGACAGTCATGAAAACCTCAGGTCTGTCCTTTTTGTCATTAATTCTACTGTGTTATAAATCTGGGAAAAGTTAATGACTTCTCTCTCTCTCATGATGTGCTGACGTTTGAAGATGTGGAATTCCTGACATTATGGGCCAATAATGAGAAGGTTATCTCTAGCTTAATTAGTGCTTACTTTTAAACAATGTTCTTTTCATTCAAATTATGTGAGGTGACAATCTGGTTTGTTCTGTCTGCACTATTAAAAGAACTGATGAGGGTTCCATGTGGCTTTCTAAACTACCAGCTTGGTTTTTTTGAAAGTGCATGTGGTAGTTAAGGGGTCAAACTGGGGCAAGATGCTAAGCCAGGCATGGGCAAACCTTGGCCTTCCAGGTGTTTTGGACTTCAACTCCCACAATTCCTAACATCTGGAAGTTCCCCCATGCCTGTGCTAAGCAGTGGAGCTGGGATACAGACCTCATGGAAAGTCAGCTATGTTTGAGTTTACCAATAAGAAAGTCTTGATGGCTACCTAGAACAGTGGCCAAATCTTATTATTTAATCCTGCCATAGTAGCCCTATTAAATCAATATGTTGACTTACCTACCTATTATGTTGATTTACCATTTCACAATTGATTGAATGGGTTGATTCTAAATGCCACAAGAATTCTGCAGTTGAGTGTATTTAGCCTGAAAAAGAGAAGACTGAGAGCTGGAATAAGATCTATTTAGGATGTCATGAAGAAGATGACGTGAGCGGGATGACTGTTGCTCTAAGTAATATAATACCAACTAATGGATTTAAACTATAAGAAAGAGCTTCCACTTAAATGTTAGGAAGAACATCTTGACTGTAACAGCTATCCGGCAGTAGAGTAGACTGCCTCAAAGGGAGTAGACCTCCTTCTTTAGAGGTCTTTCAGCAGAACGTGGATGGTCCTCTTTTAGGAGTTCTTCAGTTGTTTATTCCTTCATGGCAGGGTAACTTGATTCCTGTAGCACCTTTTATGAGTTCTTTCACATGGAAAGATTTATGCTACATAGCCCTGATCTAGGAACTCAGCCAATAGACAGCAGAATAAATTATAAGGGTTAAGAGAAGGCAACTTCAGGAAATGAAGTAAAATGAAGTAGAATCATTCAGCTCAAGGAGATTCCAGCTAAAATTTCTGGAGGACATCTTGATAGTACAAGCTGTTCCGTGGTGGAATGGTCTACCTCAGAAAGTGGTGGATTGTCCTTCAGAGAGAGGTTAGAATGGACGTTCACTGCTTAGGGATACTTTATGAGTAGTTGGATTAATTGGATATGGGGTAGGACTAAATAGTCCTTAGGTTCCCATAATTGCTGTAAACATTTTGAAACTCACACCACCACCCATTGGTGTTCAGTGTTGTGGCAAGTGCAACCTGTACTTTGCAAAATGTGCAGGTTTCTTCATAAATGGGAGGGGGGATGTCTTGCAAATTCAACATAAGAATCTGGGAGAGAAAGCTGAAGTGAAAAATTCATCCATCCAGAAAGTCTGTGCAAATATATATGCAAATATTTAATGTACTTGAGTTTGATTGACCTCCTGCAATGACAGCAATTCTATCCATGGCTGTTTATTAGCACAACCAGACAACAAAACCTGCTTATTTACTCTATGTCATTCAATTTTATTTTTGTTCTCTTAAGAATTTTCTTTGTTTACCCAAGTCTGAGCTAGTAAAACCATTTTAGTGTTCTCAGAAGAACTTTTTTTCATAGTACTGTGTATTTCAAATTTCCTCAAGATAAACTTCAGATGGAATGCTTCTGGCAAAACGTAGCCCGTATTTAGTGTCACCTTCATAATATCAACCACTGTAATAAAAAATAAGAAAATCATGCACATGACATCAAAAATGTCATTTTGGATGTTGTAAATTTATATACAGTTTGAAACCCTTGAATAGTAGTTTGATTTGCTAAATATTTGCTTTTAGCATACACTGGCATTTTGAGAAGCAATAGAAGGATAACTGCATATCTTTAAATCGTAGACATTTGTACATATTATTTCAAATAATATTTATATTCCCAAACTAATTTGTGCCAATCTTCATGTCAAAATTGTACATCACTAAACATATTTTAATAGTCGCCCTGCCACTATACCAAGTACAGGTAGCTTAAAGATCATTTCATCTGCTATTGATGGCTAGAAGCTTCCAACTTAATAGGATGGCTAAGTCTGAACTTCAAAGGCCTTACTCAAGTTGCTGGTCTTATCTTTGAGTTTAGGATTCAGCAACTTAAATAGCAACTTTAAATTCCAGTGTAGACACTTGAAGGTTTTGAAAACCTCATTCCCAAACATCTTTCCTTCAATCCCGTGTGAGAAAAAGCTTCACAATGATTGAATCAAAGCCAAAAGGCCTGCTTAAGAAGAACTACAGTTCTGAAGACCACGGTCTCTGCTAAGCCCTGGAAACCTAATGGGTGACCTTGGAAAAGTCACATTCTCAACACCAGAAAAACCCATGATAGGTTCACTTTAGGTCACTATATATTGGAAATGACTTGAAGGCACACAACAACAAGTAGGTCTTTAACAATATGTGTCATTGTTATTTGGTGTCAAGTCTACTTTGTCTTACAACAATTCATGGTGCCACTTTCTACTGCTTTGGTCAGACCACACCTGGAATATCACTGTGTCCAATTCTGAGCAAAGCCATTACGAGAGATATTGACTCTAAGCTGGAAGATGTCCAGAGGAGGGCAAAATGATCAAAGGTCTAGAGATCATGAATCTCTCTGAGGAGCGTCTTAAACAGCCGAGTCTGTTTAGCCTGCAGAAGAGAAGATTGAGAGAAGACATGAGAGCCAAGCCATGAAAGGATGCCATAAGGAAGTGGGAGCAGGCTTGTTTTCTGCTGACCTTGAAACTAGGACTCAAAGCAATAAGTTCAAATTACAAAAATTGAGATTCTACATGAACATTAGGAATAACTTCCTGACAAGAACTGTTCAACAGTGGAACTCTCTGCCTTCGAATGTGGTGTAGCTAATTCCTTGGAAGCTTTTTAACAGAGGCTGATGGCCATCTGTCGGGGTACTTTGTTTGTGCTTTTCCTGCATGGCAAAAGGTGGTGTACTAGATGGCCCATATAGTCTCTTCCAACTCTTATGATTCTATTATTTAAGCAGTCTGCAATTCCATAGCTGTCCACAAGGTAGAGTTAGATTCAAGATCTGTTGAGCCTGAAGCAAGCAGTTCTCTTTTATAAGTCCAAAAATAACCAAAGATGCCGCTGAAGCTTCAGGAAAAATAAATACAGAAACCTGGAATTGGTTCCTGGCCAGCTTACTCATTTGGAAGCCTTGAAGAGCAGCTCTTGCTTCTCCTGCCAAAATCCCCTCTATTTTCAGGAGTGAGAAATCACGAACGTTGGCTGCCTTTTTAAGTGGAAACCCTCCAGCACCTGCTTTTTCATTGGCTGGCAGCAAGAGCGCATAGTGGAGGAAGGCTCACATTTCAAACTGATAGCACATATGGAAAAGAAGAGAAGGTTTCCAAATTTTTCTTCACTCTATGAGGAAAGGAAGTTTTGGAAGATGCACAAGCAGGAGCTTATAACTCTGAGAGTTGGTACCCTGTCATTGCATTCTAGTTCATTTCCAGAGACAATTCAAATGATTATAAATGTAAATCAAAAGCCACAGTTACAGAGGGAAAATTATAACATTATACATTTAATTTGCAAGTGTAATGAGACTTATCAACACTCTCATTATTGGAGAAAAAAGGAAAAGTGTGAGTAACTAGTTAGTTATTGGTAGAAAAGTTGCTTCTAAGCATGATCCATTGGTATGAACTTTATTGCAGTGTTGGGCACAATCTGAACTATCAGCCCTACTATATCCTCGAAGTGAAATGGAGCTGGAATGAGCCCTGAAACTAAACAGGAAGGCAAACAGACAACAAACCAATTTTGGCCAAAGGATCTACCAAACCCCAGTCCTGCTTTCAGTCTAATCTTCTTACAGCATTGATTGAGATGGATACAGTTTATTCCAGTATGTTATAAAACTTCTGAGTTATGTAGACAGTGATAAGACACAATACGAGCACCTTTGCTCCTGTAAGGCGGCAATACATGCAGCGAAAAAAACTTTCTTCTCTGCACACATTGCATGTCCACCTGAACTGTTCAGAGTGGTGAGAGGCTTAACCCAGATGCCCTCCCCTCCAAACCTATTGCTATGACCTTCAGTAGCTCACTGTGATGCTTTTAACAACTATTTTGCATATAAAATCTCTTTCATAAGAGCTGACTTAGTCATAGGAGTAGAGGCCAACAATGATGTGTCCAGCAACTCTGTGAATGGGATTACATTGGATCAATTTCAATTGGTGACTACTATTGATCTGGACAACCAGATTGATCTCTGGCTTTCTTGATCTCTGTCCATTTTGGCTGGTCATCCAGGGAGAAGATGCAGTTCAATCTCAAATACAACAAATTGTTAATACATTTTTCAGGGAGATAAACTTTCCATCGTGTATAAAATAAGCAATAGTTAGACCGCTGCTGAAGAAGCCCTCCCTGGATCTCCTGGACCTTAATAATTACAGACCAATGTCCAACCTTCCTTTTCTAGGCATGGTGATTGAGAAGGCAGTTGCCCTTCAACACCAGGCAGTCTTTGATGGCACAGACTTCCTTGACGTCTTTCAGAACAGGATACAGAGTTGAAGCTACTATGGTCACCTTAGTGGATTATTTTCATCCTAAAACGGGCAAGAGGTGTGTGTCCTTGTTGGTGCTTCTAGACCTCTCACCAGCCTTCAGTACCATAAATGATGGCATCCTTTTGGAATGCCTGGAGAGGCTGGGTATCGGAGTCACTGTGCTGCAGTGATTCTGGTCATACCTCTCAAGAAAGTTCCAGATGGTGCTGCTTGGGGATAGCTGCTCCTCAAAAAAAAAGCTACTATGTGGTGTCCCACAAGGTGCCATTCTATTCCCAATGCTTTTAAATATTTACATGAAGCTGCTGGGAGAGACCATCTGTAGGCATGGGGTGGCATGTTTTCAGTATGTTATCACAATAACAGGATCCTGGAAGTTGTAGTTTGTTGAGGCACATTTTTTGACAGAGAAGGCTAAAGATCTTATGCAACTACAACTCCCAATATTAGAATCATAGAATCATAGAATCGTAGAGTTGGAAGAGACCTCACAGGCCATCCAGTCCAACCCCCCTGCAAGAAGCGGAAAATCCCATTCTATAGCATTGAGCCATGGCAGTTAAAGTTGTGTCAAACTTCATTCATTCTGCAGTGTAGATGGATTCTTATTAGAGGCCTGTATGTTCTCACATGTTTCTTTCTGCTTGAGCTATGAGTAAGGCAGAAGAATTCCTTTCTCTGGGCCATTACTGATTTTTAAATACTTTCAGAATGTCTCATTTTATATGTCCCCAACCTGAGATAAACAATGCCGTCCTTTTGTAAAGTGATCCATTCAGACAGATCCTTTCTCTTTTTCTTTCGCTAACTGCCAAGCTGAGATACATTACTTTCCTCTAATTACTGCTTTGTTATTCAAAGAGGGACTTCATGTCATTTGGTCATACTGTTCGTTATTAAAAGCTCCGGTTGGTAGGGGAGTGGAAATAGCACTGGGACACCATTGCATTGAATTCTTTAATTCTAAAATCTCATTAAATCCAAGGTGCCTATTTACAACTAGATTAGAAGGGAGAAAAACTAGGGAAATATTTGGAATTCTTCCAAAGAGCCATTTTACATGGAAAATAACTTCATGGAGGCAGAAATCCAATTTAAACTTGTGTAAGTCTTCTTTGTTTGTTGCAAAGGTTAGAACTCTGTACTGATCTCATGTGGTGACCAACACATACACACAGCCACTTTTTATCTACTTCAGTCCCCAACATTTATGGAGAGTAGGAAGAGTTGTTGGATACACAGTAGGAACACCATCATCTGCACCCTGCTGAGGACTGCCAAAAAGTGTCTCATGACTGTATGACTATCTGCAAAAACATAGCTGGAGGTTTCTCCATCACCCCTGCTTTTTTCACTGGCCAGTACATGAAACAAATAAGAAGAAGGGAAAGTTTGAACATTGTGTGAGGCAGGTAGAGATGTGTTTTAAATTCTGACAGCTCATTTAGTTTTTAGATCTCTTCTGCCTTCATGAGGTGGCCAATGAAAAGGTCCTCTAGGTGACAGTCACCAGTTGGGTTCTGGCTAGATGGAGCAGACATCCCTGGAGGACCTCAGTGTTTGAGGTGGATTTTACAGGATAAGGCAATGTTGTAGGGAACCAAACCATTTAGGGCATTGTTTCATGTACAATGTTATGAAAAAGTTGTATGAAATGATCTTCTCGTTATACATATATGATACATATGAAACATACATGGGTTTCATGATTGGGCTTGTGTCTCATCTCCAAGATATCACATTATGTTCATAAACGCAAATACAGGCACTCCAAAATCCACTCTCAATCATTTTTGGACAAGGGATACCTCACCTATACCACTGAGCTAAGAGTTATCTAGCACCTACTTGTGCAACATTGCCCCGCAGGTTACACAGTCAATACCAGACATTTCTCTGATATGTTGAGTTTGGGATTGGGCAGGAAAGAAGATGTGGGGTTCTTTTGTTTGGCTTTACAGCTTGTCTTCCTTATTGAGTATCTTAGCCAAAATATTTACACTGCCATAAGCCCCAACTGCCTCAGCACTAGTAGTCACTAACAGGATTCTAGTCACAGAGATTACACAATGTAATTTGGTTATCTAAAAGTGTCCTTTCTGCTCTGTTTTAATTGTTTTAATTTGCCTTTTGTTTTGTATTGTTATATTGTGTGTTGAGGCCTTGGCCTTTGTAAGCCGCATCGAGTCCTTCGGGAGATGCTAGCGGGGTACAAATAAAGTTTAATAATAATAATAATAATAATAATAATAATAATAATAATAATAATAATAATAAAACATTGCAGAAATCATTGCTCATCCATTGATCTCCAATATGTCACCTAAACACAGCCTACACACACACACATATCAAAGATGCTTGCATATGCGTTGCTTGCCCACATCTCTGGCCCCATGCACCTCACCCAGTAGGGATATTAGGAACTCAATATGGAACAAACACACATACATACACACACAGCACAGCTTCCACTGGCCTATCTCCTTAAAAGGAATAGCAAAATGGTGGAAGGAGAAGAGTGTTCCACCACGAACCCCTACGCTTGCCCTTTACATGCACATGGAGCTGAAAGACACAGGGATGACCCAGCAGGAATTCCCTGGCTAGCAGGCTTGGCAAGATGTCTGACGTGGGGCAATCGTCACCAGCTGTCACCAAGTAATATTGCATAGTACCTTTTGCTGACATTTCTTTCCACCCACATGCAGATGCTCCCAGATTCTGCCAAGGCATGCCTGGCCTCAAGAGATGTTTGACTCATCAAGGGAACTGTATGACTACCTTAGAAGGAGAGGATGGAAAGGCATAGGTGGAGTGGTAGAAAGGAAGGGGCTGCCTGGGGTTGGGTGGTGGAGTTCCTGCAAAAAAGGAAGTTCTGAAAAATTCTGACCATTGCTGGACTTCTGAAGGGACATAGAAGGTGGGAGGCATGGTTTTCAGATTTTCAGGGGACATCAAATTTTAAGGAGGAGAAGCAAATATCTCTCTGAAGAGTTTGTACTTACAGCACCTGAGTCCTCCTTCTGCATTTCAATAAGATGAACAGCCAAGTCACCCTCCAGTTTGGCAAGAAGGGAGTTGGATGAAAGATCTCAAGTACTTTTGAATGAAATTGAGTACATGCCCACAGCTGTCAGGTGTACTCTCTAAATACTATCACACATGGCCTTGTTAAAAGCAGTCTAGCGTTTCCATAGCAGGTACTGAAAGCAAGTTTTATCCATCTTGTGAACCCCAGACCTGCTGTACATCTTGGATTTATGACCCTCAAACTGTTCACTGAGGCTGGATCTACACTGCCATATAATCTGTAATTGAACCCAGATTATCTGCTTTGAGCTGGATTATATGGCATTGTAGACTCATATAATCCAGTTCAAATCAGATCATCTAGGGTCAGATACAGCAGTGTTTCTCAACCTGGTGGTTGGGACCCCTGGGGGGGGTCACAAGTGGGTGTCAGAGGGGTCTCCAGAGACCACCAGAAAACACATATTTCTGATGGTCTTAGGAACCCCTTTTGGCAGAGATGGATGAAGATCTCTCTGCCTGGTTGGCCCAATCTTTGATGGGGTTCAAGGGGCTCCTTGATTGTAGGTGAACTATAAATCCCAGCAAATACAACTCCCAAATGTCAAGGTCTATTTTCCCCAAATTCTACCAGTGTTTGGGCATTTTGAGTATTCATGTCAAGTTTGGTCCAGATCCATCATTGTGCTCTGTGGGCGTAGGTGAACTACAACTCCAAAATTCAAGATTAATGCCCACCAAACCCTTCCTGTAGTTTATGTTGGTCATGGGAGTTCTGTGTGCCAAGTTTGGCTCAATTCCATCATTGGTGGAGTTCAGAATGTTCTTTGATTGTAGGTTGACTATAAATCTCATTATCTACAACTCCCAAATGACAAAATTAATCCACCTCCGCAACCCCACCAGTATTCAAATTTGGACGAATCGGGTATTTGTGCCAAATTCAAAATGACCTTGACCGATGGAAAGTCTGCTCCAGAACTAATAAAATCAATCTCAAGAGGGATACTTGTAAAGTATAGCATCTAGGCAAGAAAAATGAAATGAACAACTATGGATGAGTAACACTTCAGTTGAAAAACTATGCCCACTTCTAAATGCAACAATTCAGGAAAGGTATTGACAACTTGCGCATGCCTAGAAGAAGGGTAGCCAAGATGGTCAAAGATTTGGAAACTAAGTTTTATAAATAATACCTTAGGAAGTTGAGTATCTTTAGTTTGCAATAGATAAGAGTAGGAGGTGACATGGGAGCCATCTCCAAATATTCGGGCAGACTGCTGCACTTTAAATCAATTGTAAAATGGAGAGTGATGATGCAATGATGGTTCAAATTGACTGTATCCTTTTGACAAAATAAATTCCAACTTCTTTGGATTCTGAACAGTAGAATTATGGAAGGAAAATGACTGACAAACAGTGACACGTCCAGAACAGAACAGCCAAAGTAATAAAGTAAGCATGTCTTCTGAAGAGCACTTGTTGAAGATTGACATGTTTGGCCTTGGGAAGAGACCAAGAAGACATATGAAAACCTCTTCAGATCTCTGTAGGGAAGTGGAGCAAGTTTCTTTCGAATGTCAAGTACAAAACAAATAAATTAAATTGTACAAGCTAGCAATAAAAAAGGTGAACCAAGGATGCATCTACACTATGGAATTAGCCCAGTTTGATGTCACTTAAACTGCCATGGAATCCTGGGAGTTGTAGTTTGGTGAGGCACCAACACTCTGGCTGAGAAGGCTAAGGACCTTGTAAAAGTGAAGCTTTTATAGCATTGAGCCATGAGTTAATCAAACTGCATTAATTCTAGAGCTTAGATTCACTCTCAGAAGGTTGTGGAGGTATTCAAACAGAGGCTGACTGGCCACCTCTCAGAGATATTTTAATGGGAGATATTTACCTTGAGAAGAGCCTGAAGCTGATAGATCTCATGGTATCTAACAGTTCTTTGATTCTGGGTTCTTTTAGAAATTTTGGGAGTTGGAGTCCAAAACACCTGGAAGGCCAAAGTTTGCCCATGCTTGCTCTACACTATAGAATTAATGCAGTTTTACTCCACTTTAACTCTCATTGCTCATTGCTATGGAATCCTGGGACCTGCAGTATGACAAGGCCCACTCTTTAGCCTTCTTGGCCAAAGAGCTAAATTACAAATCCCAGGATTCCATCACACTGAGCCATGATAGTTAAAATGGTGTCAAACTATGGTTGCATTATGGGGAATAACTGGAAACCAAAAGAAAATGTGGATGAATTTTGCAAAAATTCACTGGTTTTGCAAGTAGAAATGGAAAGGAAATTTCAGTGACGCCATTCACACTACAATAACTACATTTGGAAGAGCATAACAATGAGACAAGCCTCACAAAATGCTATATATATAAGGAATAACGTAATGTTGGAAGCACACAGCTAATATCTGAGGCTACTGAAATGTGCATCGTTCTGCCCCCTCATCTTCTCCCCACAAATACTATTTTGTAAAAGAAACACATAGCTTGGCGTCATTGTGATATACGCTTCCACACCCCCACAAATAGCAGCCAACAAAACAGAACTTTGAAATGGAAGAAATTAATGGTTGGACAATGTTGCACTCTTTTGCTGAGCTTTATCAAGAGTAGAGGGAAGGACTGTATACTACCACTTGCCTTGGCAAACTCATGGCAGCCATAACCTCCCATTCTAACATATTGTCAAGGTTATTTTCACAGAAAGTCAATGAAAATGGGTGGCAGAGAGAACTTAAACTGGGAAAATGGAGTGTAACTCCCTGCTTACAGAATTAAATGGTAGTCATGGAGCAGACCCTTGTTAGCAAATTGCACCAGGGTGTAAATAAATCGTCCATGTGCCCTGTATAATGAACAATGCATCTCCATGATCCATCCAGATGTAGTCAAGCTGTTAGTATATAATATGACTTAAAGGTCCAGCTGTATGCTGATCTGTTTTAGTGAGCCCGATGAAATCCATTTTGACAATAGTGTCCTATAGCCTGCATTGTTTTTCTGTGCTCTGTCATTTGTGCCATACTTGAAATCTTGTAAATGTCGAAGGCTTTCATGACTGGGATCACAGGGTTGTTGTATGTTTTCCAGGCTACATGGCCATGTTCCAGAAGTATTCTCTCCTGACGTTCGCCCACATCTATGGCAGGCAACCTCTGAGGATGCCTGCCATAGATGTGGGCGAAACGTCAGGAGAGAATACTTCTGGAACATGGCCATACAGCTCAGAAACACATGCAACAATCTTGTAAATGCAATACTACACGTCCAGGGTGAAAAATCAAAAGTTCTGGCCAATGCCAGACCTTGAGAACATCCTCATAGACAACAAACAAGCTCTAGATATGTTCTGTGATGCTCACAAAGACATAAGATAAGAATGAGCACGTATGCATTAGATATTGTCCCATGTGCCTGATAATGTTGTCATTTTCTGCATAATTCTGAATTCCTATAAAATACTGTTGCTTGCAAGAAACTTTATCTATCTCAGCTAGTGCTGTGAGTAAATTAGACTGATAGTAGTGCTGGGACTTGATAGACTCTTTAGCTAAAATTATTGTTTGTTGTCTGTTTGCCTCCCTGCTTGGCTTCAGGGCTCATTTCAGCTCTATATCTCACTTGTCAGTCCAACCCAACTGTGTCACATGGAGATCTCCAGCTCCATAACTTTGCAGTGAATGAATCCATTGTACAGCAGACTAAAACATCCAACCACTTCTGCAGGGCCTGTTTTCCCAATAGGCTTTCCATTTCTCCTTTGTCCAGAAAACAGCTGGCTTGGGCTCTCCAAATCAGAGCATTCCAACATTTCAAACACAGTCTCAAGCAGCCTGGCATTTAGAGTGGCATTTTGCAGCTCAAGCTTTAAAGATAATTGAACAGGTGGGTTGCTTGGGATTGCAAATGGAAGGTGTGGGCGGCATCTGAATATCTTCCTTGGGACTTTTATTGAATGTACACACCATGGTTGTCTCTATCTGGGTTTTTCAAGCCTGGAAAAGATAGAGGCATTCGGATTCATTGGCAATTTAGTGCCTTTGGGCCCATTAATCTCACAAAGTGCTACCAATTTTACACCAAAGAAACAGCTCTTTGCAGTCCAAGCAATTATAATGATTAGAGGGGAAGAGGAAATCAAGATGGTGCAAATGGACTCGGAGACAGTCACAAGCTGCTAATGCTGCAAAATTGCAAGCAAAAGACATCAGAGGAAGCAAAAGGCACGTGGCATCAGAGATATCCCCCCAATTGTCTCTCTTACATGCAGAAATTGAAGTCACAACTATGACTTTGAACAGAAAAGCCTTACAGAAATATTGCCATAACATTTTGTTGTCGTAAAACAGGTGTAGAGGGAACTGTAGTGGTTTCAGGAGCTGGTTTTCTGCTCCTGGACCTTCTGGGAATGTTTGGAGCATCAAAAATGGCCAAAGAAGGAAGGAAGGGCTAGAACTTCTGATTTTGAAAAACAGGGCAGGGGATGGAGCTGAAATACTAAACAAGGCAGGTAGGTCCAATTCAATGCTAAATTGTCATTCCTGGAGACTTCTTTCCTTTCTCTTCCTACCTTCTTCTTGTCTGTTCAATCATAAAAAGGGAAAGTCTGAAAGGACTGAAGGCCATAAAAACAGCTGGGACCCACATATGTTTGATGGCCCTTCTCAGGACCACCAAGTTGTAGACAAGTGGTATGTCTTCAAAATTTTGTAGAACTGCAAGTAAAACCAGTGGAGAGGGATCACAAAAGTTGGAAGTTCATCCAGGTCCAAAGAGCTACACACTATCAAGCTGTACAGTCAAGACTTCACCAGATGTCCACCTCCTGTTTTCATAAATGTATCAGAGTGATGGTTGGACTCCATGAGGACATTCAGTTCCTTTCCCAGCTCTTTCTCCCAGTCTTAAATTGCAGCGATCATGTAAGGTTTCTTCTTATTTCTCTTCAAGATTTCTCTTGCAGAAGAACCTCCAAACCCATTCCACATTTTCCTGGAGGATCATTCATTGTATTCGGTACAAATTGTAGGGTTCTCTTCTCCCAGTTGTGCTGTGGGCCAGTCTTCCAAAGGAAAAAGCATCAAGACACGCTGGTAGATTCCAACAGATTTTATTGTACCAAATACCAGAACCTTCTCTTTGGCCCACATATATAGGGGCCCTCACATACCAGAGTGTCATTGAGGTTTTATGGCTGGCCCGTTTTATGACTGGCATCTGTTCCTTGTCAGCCGACCAGAGATGTCAAGGATTGGAGATCATGACATCTGGCCAAACTGAGGAGATACAGGACAGCCACCCCCGCATGCGCACACAAAAAAGATTTCATGAATCTTATCGAACTATCTTTTGGGGAAAATTATTTTAAAGGTGTTATGGTCCTAACCTTATAACATCAACCAGCTGCACCCTTGTAACCAATATATCAGATAATCTTAGAAAGACTGAACCATTTACAAACCTCCTTGTTTCATGGCATCATTGCCAATCTAGTAGGTAACATCGTAATTGAATAGCCCATCTTCGACAAAAGTGCAATAAAAGAAGTGGAGTCTTAAAAGCAATGCACTCTTTTTTATCCTAGCTTACAAAACAGGATTTCATCTCTTTTATCACTAGCCTGGGAGCCAGATGAATCTTTCCATATTATCGCTGGCAGTAGACAAAATATAAGAAAGCCTATTTCAAAGTGCTGTCCTTGTTTTTTCAGCTGCCTGATTGTCCCAGGACTTTATCACATAAAACTCATATTCCATGGCAATTGCTCTAGCATAGAAAGCCGATACATACCAGAATGAGTCAAACTGCAGGGGGGGGGGGGAAGTCCACCAAAACAGTAGGAAAAATTTCCTGATGATAAGAGATGTTTGAGACTGGAATCTGCTGCTACCTGGGAGTCGAATGGTGTCTCATTCTCCGGAGGTTTTAAAGTAGAGGCTTTGATTATGAGTCCCAGTCCCTAGAGCAGCAGAAAACAAGCTTGTCTCCCTCCTCAATACAACATTATTTCAAATGTTCAAACTGTCATGGGGATGATGGGGTGCAGAGTGGATTCCAAAATTCATCACCCCATCTCACCTCCTTCTCCAGACTGTATTCCCATGCGGAGAATCAGCACTGGTCAAGAAACACTCTAGCAGGCGAAGGGGTCAGTTGAAAATCAACTGTTGTTAAACTTTATTTACATATCTATTTACAGTTGCATTTCTCAGCTTCAGAGCATAGCATTCATAGTCCATCTTCAGAGAATGCTCACGCCGAACACACAGATAAGATAAGACACATTCCTCAGTCTGGAGGAAGTTCCGACCCCCAAAGGCCGGAAGTCATGCCTGATAGGTCATAGCAATCACAACAGGCTGTCAGTCAAAACTAGCCTGCTGTTAACTGTTTCATTACTGAAAAATACACTCTTGCTCAACAGCAGAAAACACTTGATTTACATTTCATACACATACAACCATAATCCAACACAAACATGGCTATTATGCCCCCCCCCCACACACACACACTTTATTTTATCTTCTCCAAGCTAAAGATACCCAGCTCACTAAGCGGCTCCTCATAGGGATGGCTTCTAAACCTCTAACCATTTTGATTGCTCTTCTTTGGACACGTTTCCAATTCAGTGCTGGTTTGTCTGCCTTGTGCAATAACATCCTTTATATAGAACGAATATATTCCAAGTGTATTATCCAAATCAAAAGAAGTATTAGTACCATTCCATCTTTCTTTGTCTCAAAGAGCTTAGAAGATCACTTTGCCTACTGATATTCCAGATTAACATGGCTATGTCTTTGAATTGCTCCCGCAGTATAATACAGGCAATCCCCAAGATAGTTTCTGAAGGCTTGTTGTTAAGATGAATTTGTATGCAAGTCAAAACAGATACAGGTAAAGGTAAAGGTTTTCCACTGACATTAAATCTAGTCGTGTCCAACTCTAGGGGTTGGTGCTCATCTCCATTTCAAGCCAAAGAACCGGCATTGTCCGTAGACACCTCCAAGGTCATGTGGCCACTGGCATGACTTCATGGAGTGCTGTTACCTTCCCACCGGAGCAGTACCTATTGATCTACTCACATTGGCATGTTTTCGAACTGCTAGGTTGGGGCTAAAAGTGGGAACTGGGGCTAACAGCAGTTCAAATCCCAGCTCACAATCAAATCACAGACTTTTCAGTCAACAAGTTCAGCAGCTCAGTGGTTTAATCTGTTGCGCCACCAGGGTGTGTGTGTGTGTGTATACGCACACACACCCCTGTGGTGTTTGTTCTGCCTTCTGTGTCCCTCTTGAGAAAATTTCACTTCACTTTCTTCCTCTATGATTATTGGATTTGGAAAAGATAGCTTGTTTTGGAAACAAGGATTGATGATTAAACTTCAGTTCAGGAGTGAATTTCCCTTCCTTCCAAGGAGCACATTTCTCTCACTTCCTGCTGTCTCACCCTTGTTCTTCACTAGGAGTCATTTTTAAGTTTGATGTTTGTAACATGGGGATTGCCTGTACTAGATCATATTAGATCGTATCTAAAAAGTTTTTGCACCCTGGAATCAGCTAGTATTGAAAGACAGTTCTCCTGCTAAAGCTATTTTGCAGGATATATTTCTATACTTTGGAAAGCTCCATTATAGCTCTGTTTAAAACTCAGAATCAAATCACCATCCTGCCGACATAAAAGCTATGTGCCACAACTTAAATCCAGACCAGCCAGGATATTAGAAGTAGTATTCACTTTCCATCATGCTGGCCAGGAGTAAAGGGAGGGGTGGATTCAAGAGATGGTTTCGCCTTCTTGTAGTGCCTCGACATTTTGCATGAATATCCAATAATGGTTTCTTGTAACAGGAATAGATTCCTTAATAGCAGTGTGTGTAAGTGACATCTCCCGAGTATCTCCTACTCATTACCCAAGAGAGATTTTTCAGATTTTAATTACAAGCCAGGAGGAGACAAATCAATCACAGGGCAGCTATTTTCCCTTATCCCCGTTGATCTATTAAAACAGGCCTCACCTCCTCCTTCTTCATCTAGCAGTTGCAAAAAGGAAATGTTGCCATAAGGGGACAAGCCTAAAGGTAGCATTTCACACTGCTGCTCTCATTTCCCACTAAAACACACACACATAGAGGCAGTCACAAACAACCAATCATCAACGGTTATGCTGGGAGAGCTGAATCATATTGATATCCTATGATAAGCCCCTTATCCACAGATTCAATCTATATATATAAATGAGTGATGGCATCATGGCGACCCACAAAACAACGAAACTACAGGCCCCCCAACCTCGAAATTTGACAACACAACCCCTCATCCATGCCTCTAGGTTGATACAACAAAAAGAAAAGAAAAATAAAGTCCTAATTAGAGGGAGAGCAATAATTGTTTTTATCTAATTGCTGCCAGTTTAGAGGGCTAATCTCTGCCCACTTGGTCTCCTAGCAACCAACTCAGCCAAGGGACAGCCAGGGTTCAGTTAGGGGACAGGCAGATTTAGGCCTCTTCCACAGATTATCTAATTTGCACTGGATTATATGGCAGTGTAGACTCAAGGCCCTTCCACACAGCTATATAACCCATTTATAATCTTATATTATCTGCTTTGCACTGGATTATCTTGACTCCACACTGCCATATAATCCACTTCAGTGTGCATTTTATACAGCTGTGAAGAAGGGGCCTCATATAATCCAGTTCTAAGCACATAATATAAGATTATCAATATACAGTAGAGTCTCACTTATCCAACATAAACAGACCGGCAGGATAAGTGAATATGTTGGATAATAAGAAGGGATTCAGGAAAAGCCGATTAAACATCAAATTAGGTAATCGTTATACAAATTAAGCACCAAAATGTTTACCCTTGACTTTAACTACCACCAATTCCTCAAAACTTTATTTCCCATACCACCATACTTCGCCACAGCAATGCGTGGCTGGGCACAGCTAGTAGAATCATAAAATAATAGAGTTGAAAGAGACAACATCTAGTCCAACCCCCTGCCATGCAGGAAAAGCAGAAATTAGCCCTGCCAGATGGCCAGATGGAAATATCCATGGTTTCACTTGCCCACACTCCAAACAAATAGACCACCAATGTTTATGGGCATCTCTAGGTCCTTCAGTGTGATTCTATGCCATGATTCCAGTCCAAAAATAGTGGAAGTATAAGGTTCATTATTTTCCAAGGGTATTCCCAAACTGGAATGTATGCAGAGAAGTGCAACCAAAATGGTGAAAGGCCTCAAAATCACCAGTCTCTCTTAAAGTATCATTAGTAAAATTTTTGTTACTGTAATTTTTGTTACTTTTTTGTTATAGTAATTGTGCAAGTGGGGAGACTTCAGGGGCTTCTTTCTCCCTCATTTTTACAGATATTGGGGTGAAACTTGCTACAGTGGTAGAACGCATTTACCATTGTTATAACCCATCAAGTTTCAGAACATTTTACTTATCCACGGATTTTTGGGGAATTTTCAAAATTGTTACAAACAACATTTTAAAATCTACAAGAGCCACCTCCTTGTCTTTTCTATACAATGACACAAGATAACAGGGGATCATTCCCCTCAACTTTCAGAAATATTCATACATCTACTGTTTTTAGGGATTTTTAATTTTTAAAAATTGATAATAACATTTTTTTTAAATCCACAACTGCTATATCATTGAATGTCTCTCATATTTACCAATAGAACTTCCATTGGGGGATTTCTCCCCAGCTCATCACAGATATTTACTTACTAGAAGTCTCAGTCAGTCCTCCTCTTTGCAGATTCTACAATGTGTTTTGGAACACTGGCTGGCTGCTGCTACGGAGGGAGAAATCTCTCCCTTATTCTGATTGGGGCTTTCTGAAGCTGAGCAGAATTCTGGGAAATGTAGTTCAGGGCAGGGACTTTTGAATTCTCTGCCATAGGGGTCCTCACCTTCCCAAACTACATTTCTCAGTTTCTTTCCCAGCAAATTCTGCTTTCTCTCTGCTACTTTCCTCTTCTCATGGCAAGAGGCCATTAATTAATAAAGAGGAAAGGCAGCCTTTTTGGCTTTGCTATGCTTGCTTGCTCTGAAAACAAAACTGACTTGGGGAGGCTTCCGAGGTTTACAAAATTCAAACGAAAAAGTATTGGGTAAGTTCCGATTCATAAGTTTTTGGCACAGGCCATGATTACATATTGGATAGTACAGATTTCCATGGATATGTGTAACGTTCTGAAACTTGATGGATTAACAGTGGAAAATGTGTTCTACCATTGTAGGACACTACACCCCAATAGCTGTAATGATGAAGGATAAAAGAGCCCCTGAAGTTTCCCCATTTGCAAATTACTATTACGAAAAAGCAATGAAATGTTATTACTCTCGTTATAGTAACAAAATTTTCACTAACGATACTGTAGAACAGGCATTGGCAAACCTTGGCCCTCCAGGTGTTTTGGACTTCGACTCCCACATTACCGGCTGTTAGGAAATGAAACGCCAGTGCCCCCTAATTTTGTAATTAGTTTTGAAACCTTTTTTAATGATCACACAGCCCTACTACTTACTCCTCTGTGTGTGTGTTTTCAAGTTACTTAATAATCTTGAACTGTGAGAATTACCTAGTTATATTATTAGCTCCCTGCCTTTTCTAAATCCACTAGAAATTTCAATCGGGCCACAAGGGAGAGAAACAAAGCACAGAAGCGATTTTGGAGTTGCCATATTAACTCGTGGTTTTTACAGGGCTTCTCCTAAAAAAAAAATCCTCATGTTAGAAAATTAATCCATTAATCTGCTGCTGAAGGGAAGGCTTTGTGCGACAAAACAACAATCGACACCCAAGAATCATTGTGACACAAATTGTCTCGGGCATTTGTGTACTTCGGAATGCCTTTGCCCTCCTGTCAAGAAACAGGGCCTAAGCACATCAGGGGCAATTTGAGATACTAAGCTATTTGTCTGTTTAGTAGGCTGATTAAACTTATTTCTTTTGGAAGTATTTTTAAATCTAATTTTCCTCCATACAACATAATTTCATAAGTCCAGCTATGGGAAAATGTGGGGTTTAAATTCATTGTAGAATGACATCGTGTAGGAGAGTTTGGCACAGGGGTTAGATCATATCATCCTACAAATATAAAGTTGTAAGGAACAGCACATGATCTTACTAGTTAGGTAGGATCTCTTATGATTTGGGCCCACTAAACCATATCATTGTCTCCAGAGCAGAAGAACCAAGTTTGTTGCATCTTCTGTATCAATGGTTCCCTAATTCAGTCCTCCAATGTTTGCCCTGGCTTGCTTGGCCAACAATCAAGATTTCTGGAATACATCCAGTAGACCAGAGCTTTGTGAACCACTGTTTGATATAGCATCTCTTCAGATATTTAAGGAGGATTATCCTATCACCTTTGTGTTCCCTCATCCAAGCCAAATACTGCATACCAATTTCCTTTGTCATTTCCTCTAGAATTTATCTACAGATGCATTCCAAGTTGTCATTATACTTGTGCAATCCTGGTAAACTGTGATCCATTTTGGTGTCCCGAGTTTCTGTAGAGCCCAGATCCTTTTATCGGGAGCCTCCCGAATTTGGGAGGACTGAAATCTGTTTTTTCTTTGGGAAGCCAAAAGATTTGTTTTCGATCTGGCCCATTATGGGGGTGGGACTTCCCAGGCTCTTCTTCCCATCATTTTAGGCATTTAAGCTGTTTCTACTCTAAAGGAGGAGAAGTGTTGCAGGCAGGTGTGTGTGCTTTCTCTCCCATTTTCCAAGGCATTTAAAAAAGGCAAGTTCTTAAACTCTAGAGTAGGAGAGGAGCTGCAGGCTTGCGCACATGTTTTCTATCCTGGACCTGCACACCACGCACATACGCTTCCTACTTCCAGGTAAGGAAGAGTGATGACCTTCTGAAGCTATCCTCCATGGGCTACTTTTAAAAAACCCTATTTTTTTCTTGGCATGCCTCAATCTCCTTTCTGATTTGTTTTTAATGCTTCCTTAGAACTGTTTCTACTATCTAGTATAGGAGAGGTAACTGTTAGTGTTTTTGTTAATATAAAGTGAAATGTGTAATCTTGTTGCTGTGAAATGTATGTGTTTCGTTCTGGCAAGCATTCCAGCAGCTGAGAGGTTAATTCTGGCCAGCCCTGATTGATTGCTAGGAGGGCAAATAGCAAGGTATTCCATTTCTGTTACCTGACAGGAAAATACATCACAAGCCGTGGAATGCAGAGGAGGTGCTTCATGTGCACATAGTGAAGGGACTTTGGAAAGAGACAGACGTTCTCCATGTTTGTCCATGTGGATGCAACATGTGTCCAGATAGTTTTGGTCAACTAGCAGTGTGAATGTTGTAAATAAAGCCTTAGTGCCACTGTCTTCAGCAGACATAAATCAGTGAAGCTGTCGTACTTTGTTGGTGCCACTTTCGCCATTTGCAGAGTAGCATGGTGTGGTGAGCTGAGGGCTAGCTCATCAATCAAGTCGGGGGCACCAATTCCCTGACAGTAACTAGGTGGTAGTAGTTTTCAGGAAATAAGGTTTTTCTTTTTGTTTGCTGGGATTAATAAAAAAGATTAAACTGATGTGCCGAATAAGGAAAGAGGAGCCAAGATCAGCTTCTGCTTGCTTTCATTGTGGGCAGGTTTTGTACCAGAAGGGCTCTTACCATTGCATGATCCTGAAGGAAATGGATGAAAGCAAATCCGTGCACAAGTCTACTTGTCATTATTCTTTTTGACCAGGAATGAATACACCATTCCTATAGAGGTCTGACCAAAACAGAAGGAAGGGATGCTTTCTTGATCTAGTAGTTGCTCCCAAACCCCACACAAAGAATAGAAATGGAAAACTTTGGGGAAACTCCAAGGATAGTTTGATAGGAAAGGTCTTCAAAATCTGATTTCATTTTCTACACTAGGGATAAGAATTATGTCTTCCTTCAGACAGTGCTAAACTGCATCTTCCAGCATTCTTCACCATAGATTACCCTAGATATGATTATGGGTATATGTAATCCAAAAACATTTGATGGACATTGGAATACAACTCTGGAGACCAGGGTTTGATTTCCCACCCAGCCATGGAAACCAACCTAGTCACCTTGACGAAACATGCAGTCCCAGTACAAGAAAACCCTGTGATAGGTTTGCTTTGGGTTCAACATAAGTCTCAAAGTGAATAACTAGTTTGTATTCAGTTAATTCAGCAGAAGGAGAGGAGAAAGGAGGAGGAATCTTGCCCCTTCCCTGAAAATTTGGGCAAAAGCAAACTGTCACAGCCTCTCCTAGCTTGTGTGTTCTTCTTCATTAAAAGCTTTTGCCACCTTAACCACATTCTAATGCTTCTTATCCACTTTCTGTCCTGGAGAGGATTTGAGTGTTGATGGTTAAATCAACTCAAGAGATCTTCCAGTATCTTGACTTGGAGGACCTACCTCCTGAATGCTGATAGCTACAGTATCCCAGGAGAAATTTCTAGCATCCATTCACAGAAAACTTCATGTTTGAGGGAAGGAGAGACTTCCTCAAACTTCTTCTCTTAGCAATTGCAGTCATTTTAATGGAGAGCTATTTGCAGGAGACTTAAACACTGCAGAACTACATTTTTACCTCCATCTATCATTTTAGATAGATCTTTGGTAGAACTCCACAATGAACCATCTAGGAAAGCCGCTGCTAATTAATATGTACTTTCGCCGTCGGCTTTATGGATCAAAATTAATTTTTTCCCGTTGGCAGCATTTTTAAAGTTCATTAATTAGGATGGTGGTTCTGCAGAGATTTCCTCCGACAGACTCAAAAGGAACATCTCTTCCAAATGTCTGAGCAGAAAAAGATGGGCTTACTGGGACATTACACAAATAAGAGTTTTTCTTCTGGTTTTTTAATCTCTAGTTGTTGCTGTTAATTGCCTTCCTTCAAATCTACAAATGGCCTTTATGTCACATTAAAAGAAATGATGAGACAGCAACATTTTCCTAATTAGACCGTCCTAAAATACATGTTGTATTCTGTGGTTCCAGTAAACTCATGCATTTCTTGTCAATTTGGCTCAGCTACACAGTAGACTCCACTTTAGCTGCCATGGATCAATGCCATGAAATCCTGGGAGATATAGTTTGGCCTTCTCTGCCAGAGTCTTGCTGTTTGGGCGTCATACTGTATTTATATCTGTCTTTATATCTATCTTTTTCAAAATGATTAATAAACAAAACTAGCTTCAGCTTCTCTCCTCTCTATTCTCTTTCTCTCCCTCTCTCTCTCCATCTATGATTTGAAAGCAAACCAACAGCATTTCTGCCAAGTTTGTCCTGGATCCCAGAAGGATGCAATTAATCACTAATACACACACACACACACACACACACACACACACACACACACACACATTGAAGTGATGAACAAACAAAATGAAAAAAACAACATAAAGTGAGCAAAATGTTGTGCTGTTTGCCTTCTTCAGTTGCTTTGCATGAAACTGAGCTGCATCCAAGATAGTTGTTTAGAACATTCTTCCAGCATTCTTCAGGGGATGGTGAAATTATCCTCTAAATTGGTGGTGTCAAACTTGCAGCCCTACATATGTTTTGGACTTCAACTCCCAGAATTCTGGCCATTGGACAAACTGGCTAAGGTTTCTGGGAGGTAGAAGCATAAACATCTGGAGGGTCACAAGTTTGACACCTTTGCTCTAAATGGAGTCCATGTGGTGCTAAGAACTTCAGTTTATAAGAGTTACTCTAAACCAGTGGTTCTCAACCTGTGGGTCCCCAGATGTTTTGGCCTACAACTCCCAGAAATCACAGCCAGTTTACCAGCTGTTAGGATTTCTGGGAGTTGAAGGCCAAAACACCTAGGGACCCACAGGTTGGGGAACACTGCACTAAATCTAAACTGGGCTCTACAGACAAATGGGTGTTCTACAACAGACATCAGAAGAGCTACAAGACCAAGAACAGGACCGGGCTTTGGCACAGCTGGCTAGTAACCAGCTGCAATAAATCACTACTGACCAAGAGGTCATGAGTTTGAAGCCCAGGTTGGGTTAAGTCCCGACCATTAAATAACCCAGCTTGCTGTTTACCTAAGCAGGCCAAAAGAAAGTTGCATCTGTCAACTAGGAAATTTAGGTACACTTTATGCGGGAGGCTAATTTAACCAATTTACAACACCATAAAACTGCCAGCAGCACGCGGAAAGGAATGAGAAAGTACAGTACTCGGTGTCACTAGTGGACAGTGAAGCAACAGCTCCCCCTGTGGCCGGAATCGAGCATACCCTCATGAAGCTGGAATGTTAAATTGCCTCTGTATGTGTCTATACTGTATGTTGTTTGTCTGATGGCATTGAATGTTTGCCATATATATGTTCATTGTAATCTGCCCTGAGTCCTCTTCGGGGTGAGAAGGAAGGGCGGAATATAAATAAATAAATAAATAAATAAGAACAAGCCACGGGAGCAAAGACAAAGATCCACCCAGAGGAAAAGTGTTCTTTCCATACATCAAGGAAACCACTGACCACGTTGGGAAGCTGATGAAGAAACACAACCTAACAACAATCTACAGACTTATTAAGAAAAGTCAACAAATTCTACATTCAGCAAAGGATAAGAGGGATCTTCTCACCACTGTAAGAGTCTATTGCATACCATACAGCTGTGGACAAATCTACATAGAGACCACCAAATGCAGCAATGCTCAGATACATATCAAAGAGCATGAAAGGCATAGCAGACTGATTCAACCACAGAAGTCAGGCATCGCAGAGCGCTTGAGGAACTGACCGGGAGACAGAATATTATTTTAAAACACAGAAATGCCGGAACACTCTGAGAACCATTATATCAGACTACACAGAGAAGCCATTAAAATCCACTTGCATGTGGACAATTTCAACACAAAGGGGGAAACCATGAAAAAGAACAAAATCTGGTTACCAGTATTTAAAAAAAAAAAAACACCAGAATCACAACAGTAAATAATGAACACCTCTCAGAAAAAGGAGAACTCCAGACATCAAACAATCAAGGGCCACTAGTTAACACCTCCCAAACAGAGGATGCCTCCAGGCCACAACGTTCAGGCTACCTCTATGCAGATACCTTCACTGATTATCTTTTCAGCTTTATGGCTACTCTCAGTGCTATTTAAGCTTGCCAATTGCAACATTCACACTTGCTTTAAAGACTCAAGCAAGTAAAGAGTCAATATCCCAACTTGGATATTCCACACTCAAGGTACTTCAACTCCAACAGACCTCTGAGGATGCCAGCCACAGATGCAGGCAAAACATCAGGAGATAAAGCTATTGGAACATGACCATACAGCCCAAAAAACTCACAGCAACCCAGTTCCTCTTTAGTTTAAAATGGCTGAAGAAGATGACACCTCTGTCAAATGGAGATGAATGAAAGGGATGAATTGATCACGTTATGAGTTGAAATGCTTGGGCACAGGTGGCATTATATTTCTGGCCTGGACCACAGGCTTATGGTTCCTCAAATGTCCAAGCTCCAGCTCACATCCATCTGCAGGACCAAGCAAAGGCAATGTGGCCTGAAAAAACAAGTGAATCATTGCATGGACAGATTTCTGGAAACCTTTTTTTAAAAAAATCTAGCTCAAACATTTACTTATGAAATTTATTGTAGCAAATTTTAGTTCATGTGGAACAATTCTGTCCAAAGAATGTGCGTCAAGAAAGGAATATCTTGAAATATCCCATCAACTGACTTATGTGGCATGAAAGATCATTCATGATGACTTTGCAACACTGCCACCTAGTGGCATGCCTAAGCATTACCAAGGATGAATGAGTTGCTTCTGAAGCCAGTTACATGAAAATTGTATTCGAGGCCAGATGCTGACACATTTCATCCCACTGAAGCCAATATGGCTTTTTAATGTATATGTCACACCCAGAAAGCTTTTGTACAATCATCTATTCACATCCTCCGCCTCACATGGCTTTTAAAAAGCCCACAGATGTAGGTTAGTTGAATAAATATGTCACGCCTTTGCACACAGCTATCGTTTGGACACATTCAGGAAACCTGATTGCTGACTCAAAAAATGTCATTTTGAAATATCGTTTCAATAGAAGGAATCATCTCTCATAAGCGTGCCATCACTAGAGATGGGACACATGTTCTCAATTATTGACTTTCACAGTGCACTTTATGCAACTAGACATATACAAGAAGTCCCACTTTTGGGGAAATTAGGAGCAAAAGTGACATTAGAAACGCCATAAAACTTAAAATATAGAGGGCTGACTTTCACAGTATACACATAATGTAAATGTATGTATACTTTGATGGCTGAAAGCGAGGAGGAGCTGAGGAGCCTCATAACCAAAGTGAAAGAAAGAAAAAAGTGCAAAAGCTGGGTTGCATCAAGAAACATCAAGAAAACCAAGATGATAGCAACCAGACTGATTGATAACTGTAAAATAGAGTGAGAAAACATGGAGGTAGTGACAGACTTTATATTTCTAGGCTCAAAGATTCCTACAGCCAGGAAATCAGAAGATGTCTCCTTCTTGGGAGGAGAGCAGATCAACCTTGATAAAATAGTGCCGAGTAGAGACATCACACAGTCAATGAGGGTCTGCATAGTCAAAGCAATGGTATTCCCCATAGTAACCTATGGATACGAGAGCTGGACCATAAGGAAGGCTGAGCAAAGGAAGAGAGACGCTTTTGAACTTTGGTGCTGGAGGAAAATCCTGAGATTGCCTTGGACCTTAAGGAGAGCCAACCAGTCCATCCTGACCATTCATACTGTATGACCATTCATACTGACTTTGTTTTAATCTTTCACTCTGAAATTATTTTGGATTCCATATCAGGGAAAAGATGAGATGTAAAAAAATGGTTCTGGCCCATCTTACCTGTCCGAATCTATCTCCCCCTATGAGCCCACGAAAACTCTTAGATCATCGGGGGAGGCCCTGCTCTCGGTCCCACCAGCCTCGCAGGCACAGCTGGTGGGAAAGAGTGACAGGGCCTTCTCGGTGGTGGCTCCTCGGCTGTGGAACACTCTCCCCAGCAACATACGACAGATACCAACTCTCCTAGGCTTCAGGAAAGCCTTAAAGACATGGTTGTGCACGTAAGCATTTAATGAATGAGAACATGGACTTTACATGACCTGTACAAAGATTTATTGAGGATTCTGGATGAATGGATTCTAATCTTGGACATGCTTAAAATTTTATATAATGTGATTTTATTTTGCAATGGTATCTGTTTTATATGAATTGTTGTTTGTAGATTGTTTTATATGAATTGTTGTTTTTACATTGTTTTTAGGCATTGAATTTTTGCCTATTTATTGTAAACCGCTTTGAGTCCCCTCAGAGAGAAAGGCGGGGTAAAAGTGATGATGTAAATAAATCCTCCAGGAAATAATGCCCGGCTGCTCACTGAAGGGAAGAAGATTAGAGGCAAAGATGAAGTATTTTGGCCACATCATGAGAAGACAGGAAAGCTTGGAAAAGATCACGATGCTGGGGAAAATGGAAGAAAAAAGGAAGAGAGGCCGACCAAGGGCGAGATGGATGGACGGTATCCCTGAAGTTAATAGCTTGGCCTTGAAGGAGCTGCGGGTGGCGATGGCCGACAGGAAGCTCTGGTCTGGGCTGGTCTATGAGGTCACAAAGAGTCGGAGACGACTGAACAAATAAACAACAAATAAACAACAATACTTATCTATCTAACAGAGGTACTAAGAAGAAAACCTGTTTGTGGTTTCTGAAGATACATAACAGAATACAGCAAGAGTGTCCTGATGCACATCGGCAGTCTCTAGCTGTTGTCTGGATGGACAACGGTCCCAATGCACAATGGAAACAATGGGCATCAGTCCCAACACAAAATGATCCTGTTGTATATTGATCCTGTTGTGCTTTGATCGATTTGGGCTGTAGCAACCCTAGAAACAGCATGTTCATGCTGGACCTGGAGTCATTGCTCACATGGCTGGGGAGTGCAGCCATTCTGTTAGATCAGCACATATCTTACCTCTTCTGGCGCATCACTCATAGCTGACCACAGAGCTCCAAGCAAGCTATAGCTACAAACGAAGAGAATATTATGTTTTACTCAGCATTCACCTATTCATTCATTCATTCATTCAACACACATATGAGGGCTGAATGAAAAATAATGCCTCCACCTTCGTAACTCCTCAACTGATGGCAGTCCTGGTCTGCGGCAGGTGCTGTCTTGTTCAGTAGACTCTCCTCTACAGTTAGTTCCATTTGGTGGGAAGACTTAGCATTGAACGGTTGTGTTGTTAAAGTGTGAAGTATGGAACCCTGCGCAGATGGTCAGTCAATGCGACTTAAGTTACGAGTTACGAAGGTGGAGGCATTACTTTTCATTCAACCCTCGTACATTACTCCTTGGGAAGGAAAGGGACACATGAAATCATGGATCTCTGTCTTTCTAAATAAATGGCCTTTGACCAACCGGGACAACATATTGCTTGCCTGCATTCTCAGAAAAAGCTGTCACTTCAAAAAAGAGGGATGTTGGCAGCATGATGGAGCTGGTGCATCATCTGGACCCAATCTAACTGTCCTCCTGCCTCAAAGCCATGGGGTATGACAGAATTTTGCCCAAAGTGGGGAGGGGGGAAATGGTTTAAACTTTTAAAAATCCCAGGATACACAACAGTACCAATCATGAAACGCTAATGTGACTGTAGAAGTGATGAAGTTTGACACCACCTTAACGTCCAGGGCTCAAAATTATGAAATCCTAGGATTTGTAGTTTATTCAGGCACCAGCTCTCTTTGACAGAGAGATTTTAAAATACAACTCCCACGATTCCATAGTACTGAGCCACGGCAGTTCAAGTGGTGTCAAACTGCATTCATCCTACAGTGTAGATGCTCCCACAGGCAGGAAAAGTGAGCGGGTGGCCAGGTGTTTCGATTCAATGCAGAGCTTGGAAAAGAAAAGAAAAATTCCATCCATGCATAGAAAAGCAAGAATAAAGACTGTGAAAACATGGACAAAGAACACATTCTTTTTGTCATCAGAAGAAACACCTTGTTCCAGAGCACTTGAAATACAGTTTTTAGACATCAGCAAGCGGGCATGATGAGTTCTGTTGTTCTAACCTCTTTTGAAAAAGTGTCTTCAACCAAACTTCTTCTTTAGTTAGGACTTTCAGTTTCAAGAGTCACAATAGCATTAGATGTAGCTCTCTCACAAACGTATAGACAAGACATATTTTCTCCTCGGTTTCTATTTCTTTCCAACCACTCAGAACATTGTACAGAATGCCTCTGTTTTCCAAGGCAGATTTTTGTTTCATTTTTCTAGAAGGCAAGAAGAATTAAAAGATGCAAGTGAGATGTTGAGTGCTCTTTGTTTTCTCCCACTCTTTATAATTTCCACCTGTTGAGCTTTATCAAATCAACACTGCCTTCTTCCAAGATAAGAAATACAGAGAAGGTAGTGATTTTTTTTCCAAACAAAAACAATCTTATATCTAAAGCATTTCATTTTTCCTGTTCATCTTGCTATCTCTTCCCCTTAGGGTTCATGCAGCGCTAAAAGGCTCCAGTGTTCTGCATCATAGGTCAGGAAAGCAACCAATGAAAACCAAAATCTTGTCTGGCCCATCATTTTGTACTTCCCAGAGGTGAGCCAATTGCTCACAGTAGGGTAGACATCACAACATGAGCAAAAAAACCCCCAATAGATTGTCATATTTTTCTTTAATTGATACTCCAAGATACTCCACCTAGGCAGAAAAAAATGAAATGCAAAGATATAGAATGGAGGACACCTGGCTCGACAGCAATACGTGTGAAAAAGATTTTGGAGTCCTTGTGGGGAACAAGTTGAACATGAGCCAACAATGTCATGCAGCGGCTAAAAAAGCCAATGAGATTTTGGCCTGCATATATAGGAGTCTAGTGTCTAGATCAGGGGTCCCTAAACTAAGGCCCGGGGGCCACATGTGGCCCATCGAAGCCATTTATCTGGCCCCCACCCCCTCCCTCACCTGGTACGTGACTTCCAGAATTTTTTTTTTATAATAGTATTTGAATTATTATTTAATTAATAATTAATTAATTATCAAGGGGGGTGCTTTGCTAGTGCTTTTGGTGCAAAAGGGCAGAATGGGGCTGGACTAAATGGCGCAAGGAGTCTCTTCCAAACCTCATTATTATTATTATTATTATTATTATTATTATTATTATTATTATTGACACAAAGACACAGTATAACGAAGCAAACAAGATATATATGCTGGATTTCGTATCACAAAATCACAAGTTCCCAAGCGTTTAGGGCTACGCGATGTATTATTATTATTATTATTATTATTATTATTATTATTATCATTATTATTAACAACATTGAGGCTGGGTGGCCATCTGTCAGGGGTGCTTTGCTTGTGCTTTTGGTGCACAAAGGTAGAAGGGGGTTGGACTAAATGGCCCATGGGGTCTCTTCCAACCTTCTTTATTATTTTTATTATGATTATGTTTGTTATTAACATTGAGGCTGTATTTGTTCCCGTTTGGTTTTGTTTTTTTTTTGTTTTTTTACTTCAAAATAAGAGATGTGCAGTGTGCATACGAATTTGTTTATAGTTTTTTTTCTCAACTATAGTCAGGCCCTCCAATGATCTGAGGAACCGTGAACTGGCCCCCTCTTTAAAAAGTTTGGGGACCCCTGGTCTAGATCCAGGGAATAGAGTCATGCTCCCCCTCTATTCCAGGCCACACCTGGAATTACACAATGTTGACAAGCTGGAATGTGTCCGGAGGAGGGTGACTAAAAGGATCAAGGCATAGGGAGGAGGGAGCAAGCTTGTTTTCTGCTGCCCTGCAGACTAGGACACGGAACAATGGCTTCAAACTTCAGGAAAGGAGATTCCATTTGAACATCAGGAAGGACTTCCTCACTGTCAGAGCTGTTCAGCAGTGGAACTCTCTGCTCCTGAATGTGGTGGAGGCTCCTTCTTTGGAGGCTTTTAAGCAGAGGCTGGATGGCCATCTGTTGGGGTGCTTTGAATGCGATTTTGGAGTGGATGACCCATGAGGTCTCTTCCAACTCTATGATTCTATGATTCTATGATATAGCCTGCATTCTTGCCATGATGAGCCCTCATATTAGTGCTTCCCAAAAGAGTTTAATTGACATTGATTGATGTAATCTGATCTGTCATCCCTCTATATTAGCTGGGGCCAAGGACACAGGATCAGCATGAAAGTGGAAATAAACACTGAGAGAACTCAAAATACACTAGAAATGTATAGGTCTTCCATCAGGGCTCTAAGGTTAATGTCTACTAATAGAGTCACATTGTAGGACTTAGTGACTCCTATTGTTGTCAAGTCATGGCACCCCTCCCTATAAGTTTATGAACAAAAGGAGACTTCAAGCAAGAATTGTGAATTTTTTCTTTATTTTTAAACATTTTCTGCAGTTTCTAAGTTTTGCAGTATTGAAGCCACTGGAGGTCCCAGTAGGTCCCAGCAGCAGCTGTATCCTGAACTCTATCAAACAGAAACCCTTTAATAAATGTATAAAAATGATACGTTTTGTGTAATTTGTATTGCTTGAATACTGTAAAGGTAAAGGTTTCCCCTGACGTTAAGTCCAGTCGTGTCCGATTCTGGGAGTTGGTGCTTATCTCCATTTCTAAGCCAAAGAGCCGGTGTTGTCCATAGACACCTCCAAGGTCTCCATGACTGCATGGAATGCCGTTATCTTCCTGCCAGAGCAGTACCTATTGATTTACTCACATTTGCATGTTTTTAAACTGCTAGGTTGGAAGAAGCCAGGGCTAACAGCGGGAGCTCATTCTGTTCCTCGGATTCGAATCTGTGACCTTTCAAGTCTGCAACTTCAGCAGCTCAGCGCTTTAATACGCTGTGCCACTGGGGGCATTGTATACAGTATACAGTTGATATAGTATACAATTGTATACTGTATCAATTCTTAAATGTATAAACTTGTTGTTAATGTGGGATTTGTGTATTGATAGTGTTTAAATGAAATTTGTGTCTTGCCAGTATTGCATACTGATTGCATCATCCAGAGTGTAACATAGTCTGGAAAGAGTTAATTACTGAGAAGCTATGATGACCTTGATGTGTGGCTGGAACTGGGGAGTGTCCAGACACAAGTGTTTGTGCATTACTGATTACATCAGTTTAGTTCTGTTCTGCTGTCTGCTGAGAAGTCAAGTCCTGTGTCCATTGTCTGCAAGTCTGTTTGTCTTGTATACTTTGTATATAGTTTTACCATCGTCTCTGATGTCTCTTCGTTCTCAATTCCACTGACTCCATCCAACTGCTGTGCTGCTAATTACTCTGACACTTGTATCAAATGTATCCTGAAGGCATCTGCTGTCCCTGTGCCTCCTGATTGCAAGACAGCCTAGGAGTGGAGATCACTGTATTATTAACAAAGGTCAGAGGATCCATTAACCTATGAGCTCAAACCATATAGGTCCTCCACCCTTGCAGGGGTTGGTTGTAGCTGTGATACTATCCTTGATCAGAAAGTGATCTGTCCATGACAACTCAGAAGTATTGATCACTTCTGCCCAAAGGTCTCTATATTCCAAGCTAAAAACCACATCAAGTGTATGAGCTGCTGAATGCATACATCCAGAAACCAATGAGAATAAGCCCATGTTTACCATGGATGCAACAAACTCCCGAGCTGCAACAGATATGAGTTTTATTTTTAACTGACCTGACACTACTTAAGAGCAAAGTGAGGTTTTGTGGGTGGTTTGGCTCACTCTCCAAGTCCCTCAGGTTGGCAGGGTGACTGGCAGGTGAGAAAAGTATGAAACACCTTTCCCTCCTTCTGCTATAAGAGCATGTGACCCTACCATCGCCATATCTCCCTAGGTGCATATCTATTACACCTCTCCAGGTTCTGAATACATTGAATTAAAAACCAACAACAGAGGGCCAAAGAGACAACCAAACAAAACAAAAACAAAAATGAAAACACGGAAGACAAAATATAAGACATTAATGCAGCAACAACACGAGGAATGCCAGAAGATTATGCAGAGAAAATTTCAGATGAAACCAGAGCTTTATTTGTTAGGCATAAAAGATTTCAAAATCAACAGGAATGAGGAAATAATTCTAAAGTACATCATGACTGCCGCAAGAATAGTTTTTATGGGGGGTTGGAGACAGATGGATACACCGACAAGAGGACAATGTATAGAGAAGATATGGGAAATCAGAAACATGGATAAACTAACATACCTACTGAAGAAACACCAAAGAAAACCAATGAAAGAGACTGATTGGACAATATTAGAGGATTATATGAAACTGGAGAAGAAATAAGAAGAAATCTGCCAGTAAAGCGATAGAGATAAAATAGAAGAAGCAAGACCTGAAGAAAGGCAACCAGAAACACAACCAACACCCCCCCCCAACCAGATATACCTCTTGCTTCTCCTTCGCTGCATCCTCTCCCCTTTTACCACCATCTTCACCAACCCTTTTTACACACAATTTTTTTCTTCTTTTTCTTTTCTTTTTTCTTCCCTACCCTATTCCCCCCTCACTTTCTCCCCCCCCCCAAATGGCGATGTGAAATAGCAAAAAGAAATAAAAATTATTACAAAAAAAAGACTTTGATGCAACAACACTTAATGCACATTCAATGAGTGTATTCCAAATCAACCAGGCCGGTTAACTGGCTAGTCTAGCAGCAACCTACTGTTGTACTTCAGGTTAGCTTCACCTTGCTATATACACCAAACTGCACACAGGTTAAAGTCTTTTCAGTTTATTAGAGAATAGAAGATTAAAAAAGTTCTTAAAAAGCAAAAGTAAAGTTCCAAAAGTCCGTTACAAAATAAAGCCTTAGAGAATAATTCAGGAAATCACAAGGAATGAACAAAGTCCCATTAGAGCATGACAAAGTCCCAGGAACATGAACACAAGAGCTGCAAGATAATCCAGGAAAATGAGAGCTTGCTTCTTGGTTGAACGAAAGTTGCTTTGACAAAGGTTTGTCTCCAAACACATTGCTTTAATACCCTTTGCAAAACATGAAAGCATTTCTCTGGCCTCTAACCTCCCTCTTGTTTGCGATTCTCACACTCCTCCGAACCCTGAATTCCAAATGGTCAGCTCGATCTAAGGGGCCCGTTTCGTCAAGGTCAGCCTGCTCGTTAGTTTGCTGAGCCTCGTTATCAGACAGAGAACTGTCCTCCTTTTCTAAGTCAATTTGCACCTGGCTAGTTTCAGTATCATCAACACCATTCCTTGCTGTGGGAAAATGAACTTGCACTCTCTGTTCCTCATCTTCTACAACAGGGATATTTTGAACCTGAATCCCATTATCCACATCAGAGTCAATCTGAGGTTCCAGCAGAGTCACAACACCTACTCCCATCAGGGGACTGCCTTGTAGCCTCCTAGATGGTTCTGGGTAGCCCTTTCATTGCTACAAAATTCTTCAGTTGGCTCTCACTACCAGCTGGTGTAACAGTCCCAGAGCAACCAGTATCCACCCAGTGGGCTGTTTTGACCACAAACAATACACAACATAGATTAAAATAAACTGGGATAGCTGCTTCCTGAGTACCATGTCCTCCTCCCTTCCTTGGAATAACAACCCACTGGTGATGAATCCACCCCTCCTCGCTCTTGCAGGCTCCAGCGAACTCCCTTTTACTGCTGCTGTCTTCAGCTGGAAGCTGAGTTATCGTTGCAGCAGTTGTAAGAAGCTAAGGCCATTGTGCTGGTAAGGCTGGCCTCAGGCTGAAGTTCTTATAGTTCAGAAAACAGGCAAAGCAGAAATGCTTGATGGAGAAGCTCTTGCCTTCTGGGCTGTTTCTGCCACTGAGCACAGCAGGCTTTTAATAGGGCAGGCTTGTTTCTGGGTATATTTGACCTGCAGATTCCAAAAATGGCATCGGCTTCCCCCTATTAGCTGTACTTTTGAGATACAGAACATATGTCATTTTTAGTCACCATCTGCTTACCCATAGAAAACCATGAAAAGCTGGGGTGATCCATTCTGGGGTTCAGCAAACAAAAGAATGACGTCTGTCAGGAAAACAGATTTTGGCCATGACAAAATAAATACTGCTTGGTGCATCAGGTTGGAAAACACCAATAAAATCTGCTTCCTAATTACCAGTAAAAAAGAAAAGAAAAAGAAACCATGATCCAAGAAAGTAGAGCTGATGTAGTCTATCCAAGGCAGGTTTCTGAATTAGAGCCCCAAATAACCCAAGGAAGAGACCTAAAGACACTGTGTGTGTGTGTGTGTGTGTGTGTGTAGTTGAGCTGTGTAATTGGAATATAACACAGATGAAAATTTCAGCCAAGATATTATAAAGTACAATACAGTGAAAAATACTCCTGCTTTCCCCACATCATGCAAATAGTTGAATTCATACTAGGATGCTGCCAACTTGATCTGTTCAAAGCAGCAGCAATGGAAGTTAAATATACATTTCAATTCCCATTCCTTTTGTAAACACAAAAATCAGATCTGTAATATAGCCAGCCACAATAACTGAAAGCCTTTTATTACCAAGAGCTCAAAAAGTGGCTCATTGAATGAGGACAGAGGCATCTTTGGGTATAACTCGTATCCAGGCATAATTACAGAGACAGCCCTGAATTTGGCTCCAGAACAGCTGCTAGCAAGTTTTGTAGTCTTGTCTTATTGTTTATGGGCATTCAATGCAGTTATACATATTCAACAGGGATGTGTTTGAGAGATGAAAAATTCTTTGGCCTGCTCAGATGCAAATGCAGCTTTGAATTCAATGTCCAGTCCTGGAATGAGATGAATCATGATGACCAAAGGGTTCCTAGGAACTGTTTGGAACTAGAGAAGCTCATTAAGCAGGTGGAACAGAGTAGAAGTGTATTTTTTTTGTTCTAAAAAGTTTGTGCAATGAGCAGAACACATCCATCTGCCTCCATCTGAATCCTTGAGTAGAATATCCATCCGGGAGTGAAATCTAGGCAAAGAAAATCAACTCATTTGAACGGAGGTACGGAGCCTTCTTTGCCAAAAAGTGCTGTCGCTTCCCCAAACTACAAATCCCAGGATCCCATAGTATTGAGCCATGGCAGTTTAAGTAGAGTTCAACTGCATTAATTCTTCAGTACAGAAGCAGTCCTTCTCTCTGAAACATGAGAAAGTCCTGTCTCCAATGGTCTCACCAAATTAGCTTGAGAAGGTGGTCAGCTAGAGAGATGATCTCCCCAGATAATGTTAGAGCCTTAATGGACTCTTAAATTAAGATACAACCCTGGTTTTCATCCATGAAACTATACATGTGGTGAATAATATTTTCAGGTGCATCATCAGACCATTTCAATCCATCAATCCCCTCAATATTTGAAACCTATGGAAGTATTAACATGAATAATATTTGAATAGAAGATTACCAAATGGAAAAACCAAGGATTTTCAGGTATGACTTAAAAGAATAATTGTTAACAACATGGAAGAAAACTGCAACTCAAATTTGATCATATGAACTTGGCCAGATAGACCAAAGATGAGACTGGATATAGGATGGAGTCCTATTTTCCTAAGTTCCATTGTTACCATGGTGGGGGCATGTCTTTGAATTATTTTTTATTTATTTGCAGTATTTATATTCTGCCCTTCTCACCCCGAAGGAAACTCAGGTCAGATCACAATGTACATATACATGGCAAATATTCAATGCCATTAGACATACAACATATAGACAGAGACACAGAGGCTATTTAACATTTTCCAGCTTCTGGCTTCATGAGGGTATGCTTGATTCCAGCCACAGGGGAGCTGCTGCTTCATAATCCACTGTGACACCGAGTCCTTGGTGGAGTACTTCCTCATTCTTCTGCATGCAAGCTGCTGGACAGTTTTATGGTGTCATAAATTAGTTAAATTAGCCTCCCCTTACTTCCAATTTATCACCTATCATGCGGTTTTCTTGGCAAGATTTGTTGAAGAGGTGGTTTCCACTGGCAAGGAATGCTACTGTCATCAGCTGCTCTATACCTTCTAATAATTCACAGATTTAAAACTGGCATACAAGGGGGCCAAGCAACATCGGAGCATGCTCAAGATGAGGAAGAATACACAAGACAAGAGAGGCTGCTGCAGATTGCTTTTGACTGAGCCTCCTGGAAAGGCAAAGGTCTCATCCTCTTCTTTGTTCTATTCCAGGTTTGGCCACTGGAACTTCCAAATTCTCCAAGCTGCGTTACTGCTGGGAGCTGCACCTTTCAAGCTCAGCTGCAAATACTTCCAGCTGCTCTTCCTCGTCATCGCCTGAGCAGGTCATGACACTGACTCTCATTGGTCAGGCTCCTTCTTATCAGTGTATCTTGCCAAATAAGGTAGGAAAAAACATTCCTTGGATCTACTTAATCTGCAATCAGTGAACCTTTGTGGCCATGATCCCAGCTTGGAACAGTGCTCATCTAGCGGTAAGCAAGGCCAGCCTGTAACAAAAAGGGCAAGGGAATGGGATAAGTGCAAAGGTGCAACCATGGGACAAGGGCATGGGATGTACTGCAAGACTGAATAACAATTGCGTAGAACAACTAGGGACTAGGTATTCTCAAAAGCTTGTTGGAACATCAAGGTCTTCGGGTTCTTACGGAAGGCAGACAGTGTGGGAACTTGCCTAATTTCCCTGGGGAGGTGTAATGAAGTATGAATTTTGATTTACAGATGTTATATTAAATTATAGGTATATGTTTGGAATGGGTAAGTATTAGAGTTACCAGCGCGTGGGGGATGGTAGCCAGCTCAGCATTCTGAGGCAGGTTGCCATAGAAATGTAGCTGATTTTGTAGAAATGTAACTATTTTAAAGCTAGCAAGAAAGGGGTGGAGCTAGCTGGATGAAAAATGTTTAAAAAAGAGTTCAGTCTGTGATCGAAGAAATCACAGGGAAAGACTGGTTCTGAGGTAGTTAGAACCAGGGAAGTTCAAATGTCAGTCTGTGCTCTGATGAGGCACAGGGAAGATTGATTCCAGGTTGATGGGATCAAGGAGACTCAATTGTTCATTTTGAGTCAGTTTTAAATAAGTTTGGTGACTTATTTAATGTAGTCTGTGTCCTGGAAAGGCACAGAGAATCTGTGATAGTATATCACAGGGTGACTGTGGTTTGAAGTCACTGGATAGTCCAAGTTTCAGACTTTGGGAACCAATCCCAGCTGGACTCACAGAGATCCATTGAAGTAACAGTTAGAAAGGAGCAGAAGAATAGGTTTTAACTACTTTAAGTAAAAGAAGTGATACTTTAGAGAGTTTGATTCATCTCATTCTAGTATTGTAACTATTAATAAGAATACCTCTAAGTGAAACATCTTTTGTAACCACCAAGCTTGTGCCTGAATAAACTTGATATCGTTCTTTCAACATCCAAGCCTCTGTCGCATATATTCTAAGCCAAGTTACGCTACCATCTAAAGTGAATAAGAAGAAAGAAAGAAAAAACACAGGAAAAGGTCTCCTCCCTGAGTCTTTGGTGGTTGCATCTTTACAAGTTGGTGGCAGCCGTGGGATAAAAAGATAGAGTCCCCCTTGCCTGAAAGAGCCTTAGTCCCTTACAGGAGGGTATTCCCAAAGCTGGAGGGCCACCACCAAGAAGACCACCTCCCTTGTCCCCACCAACCGAACTTGCAATGGTGGCAGGACCAAGAGGAGGGCCTTCCCAGCAGATCTTAGAGCCCACACCAGTTCATGGAGGGATGCGTCACGAAGATACGCAGGACCTGAATTGTTTAGGACTTTGTAAATAATAACCTGCACTTTGAATTGGGACTAGTGTTCAGTCTGATGATGATGAAAGGGGATTTGAGTTTCAGCAGCTGGTTCCAGGAAATGTGGAACAGCAGTTTGTCTGTTGTTGACTCAGAAAGGCAGGTGGATTTGGGAGCTGTGGATGGCTTGGGAAAACAGATGGAACAGGGGAATGTAAAAAGTTCTCAGTTGAGCAAAGATAAGGATGACCTTCTACAGGAGTCTGAGAATTGTCAACAGAGCTCAAATGGTAGTGAGGGGGATGAATGTTTGTTAGACAGGGATTCCAGGTTAAAGTTGAGATCAGGCCTTCGTCGCTCTGTGAGAATTGCAGGCAGACACGGGGAAACGAGTGCGCAGGAATGTGTTTATGTCTTGCAAGGAGGGTTAAAAGAGTTGTAATTTGGGAAAGATTCCAGTCAGAGCAACCTCGCTTTTGGAGAATCAACTCTTGCCTTGTTTTGGGTTCAAGCCTCGTCTCATGCCTAGAATCTGTGTTTGGATTACTTTTGAAGCTCATATATTCATGTTACCTTGGATCTACTGTGCTATTTTTGGGACTTTGGACTAATAACTACGAAATCTTTGAACTGTGTTTAAGGATTGCACTTGCAATTGGTTTTTACTTTCTTTACTGTATTTTTTTTAATCTATTTATTGTATTCTGTTAAATTATCTAATTGTTTTAATTGCTTATGTTTTTTTCTTTTTGTATTGTATATTGGCATTGAATTTTGCCAGATTGTGAGCTGCCCTGAGTCCCTTCAGGTAAGAAGGGTGGGATAGAAATGATGGAAATAATAAATAAATAAATAAATAAATAAATAAATAAGTTTTGCTATCTTTCTTCAATAAACTGAAAAAACTCAAGCCTGCCGTGGTGGAGTTTGTGTGTGGTAAGAAGGTGAACCAGTGCTGAGGTGCGACAACTGGAAACCTATCGGCAGCCAATTGAGCTGCCTTAGTAGGGGCATTGTATGCTCCCTATAGTTAGCTCCAGTTAGTAGCCTGGTTGACAAACCTTTGGGATAAATTCAGTAAGAGGGTCAACTAAACTCATCTACTTTTGAGCTCAATGGCTAGAAAGTATTGGAGTTCAGCTGGAGTTTCCCATTACACATTGGCATTTCCCAGTGCTCCTCAGACGCATTCAATGGACATGAGACGTGCCAGATGCTTATAAGAAGATCTACGTCTTCACAATTAATTACCAGAGTTGTGTTGCATTTCTGCAAAGTAGCTACAGATTTGTAAAGTTCAAAGCTTTGACCATGATGTAGAATTTCTCCTTCAGATAGGACTTTATAGCTCCAGCATCTTCCTAATTCAAAATGTACTTTTGCTGCTTGGAACAGGACATGCTGCCTCATTTGTATTCTGCCCATTAGCATACCGGCTTCATGATTTCCAGCCCAGGAGCCATCGGATGCCTTATTCGGCTCATTCATTTTCTGTGCATTCATACACTGCTGGAGGCCCATTAACTGCAACCAATTGACATCTATTCCAGTATCCACAGCATGAACTAAAAAAAAACATGGAAGTACTTCAAGGTCAGACGGTAAAAGGAGAAGTTCCTGCTTTCTAAAGGATCTGAGAACTGGCCCCATCACACCTGCTGTTTTGTGTACTCAGATGCGGCACAAAAGCCTCTCACAGGAGCCTCTGTACTTAGAAGCAGTGTGCTGTGATCTAGCAAGTGCTTTTGCACATACAACAATTGCCGCCCGATTAGAACGAGAGCTTTGTTTTCGTCAGGTACCTTCTCTTGCCACATCCCACACATTGCTGCTTCTTTTACTCTGTCTCTTTTAAAGAGTTTCAGTTTGGTTTGTTTGCATTTTACTCCAGATGGTTCCCTATATTTTCCAGTCTTACTTATTGTTGAAATGTTGTATCTAGAAATCCTTGGATCCTCCAATGCAATTCCTATGTTCAACTTCCACCAGAAGATGACCGTATACTTGTTCTGGAGGACCTAGAGATTCCTAGAGAACACTGCTCCTCTTTTGGTCATAGGTTTTCCTTGCAAAACCTGAGCGTCACTTATCAGGAATTCCAAAGTCCAAAATGCTTTAAAATAGAAATTGTCCACACAAGTGGATGTTTTCTTTTTTTCCTTTCAGGAGTGACTTGAGAAACTGCAAGACTCTTCTGGTGTGAGAGAATTGGCTGCCGGCAAAGATGTTGCCCAGGGGATGCCCGGATATTTTGATGTTTTTACCATCCTTGTGGGAGGCTTCTCTCATGTCCCTGCATGGAGCTGGAGCTGACAGAGGGAGCTCATCTGCACTCTCCCCAGGTTGGATTCGAACCTGGCCGGTGGATGAGAAAGTGATACCACAGCCAGCTGCGCCGGGCTGTGGCGCAGCTGGCTAGTAACCAGCTACAATAAATCACTACTGACCAAGAGGTCATGAGTTCGAAGCCTGGGTCGGGTTAAGTTCATGACCATTAAATAGGCCAGCTAGCTGTTTACCTAAGCAGCCCGAAAGACAGTTGCATCTGTCAACGAGGAAATTTAGGTACGCTTTATTTGGGAGGCTAATTTACCTAATTTACAACACCAGGCTGTGGCGCAGGCGGGAGAGCAAAACAGCTGCAATTAACTGCAATGAGTCACTCTGACCAGGAGGTCATGAGTTTGAGGCCCGCTCGGAGCCTATGTTTGTTTGTCTTTGTTCTATGTTTAAAAGGCATTGAATATTTGCCTATATGTGTAATGTGATCCGCCCTGAGTCCCCTTCGGGGTGAGAAGGGCGGAATATAAATGCTGTAAATAAATAAATAAATAAAACTGTGAGCAGCACGTGGAAAGGAATGAGGAAGTACTCAGTGTCACGAGTGGACGGTGAAGCAACAGCTCCCCCTGTGGCCGGAATCAAGCATACCCTCATGAAGCTGGAAATGTTAAAATTGCCTCTGTCGGTCAATAGTGATCTATTACAGCTGACTACTAACCAGCTGCGCCACAGCCAGCTCTCAAAGCACCACCAACAGTTTCCACCAGACTCCAAGGCAGAGAGTTCCACTGTTGAATAGCTCTCACGGTCAGGAAGTTCTTCCCAATGTTCAAGTGGAAATTCCTTTCCTGTTATTTGAACCCACGGCTCCATTGAATCCTAGTCTCCAGGCCAATAGAAAACAAGCCTGCTCCCTCTTCCTTATGACATCTCTTCAAATATCATGTCTCCTCTCAACCTTCTCTCCTGCAGGCTAAACAGACCCAGCTCTTTAACACACTACTCATAGGGATTTATGGTTTCCAGACCTTTGATACATTTAGTCATCTTCCTCTGGACACGTTTCAGCTTGGAGCCAATGTCTCTCTCAAATTGTGGTGCCCAGAATTGGACACAGGGTGAATCCAGGTGAGATCTAATCAAAGCAGAAGAGAGGGGCACCATGAAATTCATTTGGTTAATTTAAAAACTCTACTTCTTACAAGTTTGTCCTAGAACACAGAAAGAAGTAGTTTATTTCTCTCTCTTTTTCTCTCTGCCTTTCTGTCAGAATGATCAACAAACAGGAGTTAATAAATAAATCAGCAAGCTGTGTGGGCTTCTTGGATGCAGTTCACATTTTGTTTTCATTTTGTTTTGTTAAATGAACAGAAGCCATAAAGCTCTGCAACTTATTCAGCTATGTTTATCAGTCACTTTAAAATATGTGAGTGTGAAAATAGATAAATAGACAGATAAAAAGGTACATCATAGAGAACATATTGACCATGCAGAAAAGTATGGGACTAAATCCAAAACCCACTAATAACAATACGTTTTTATTAACACTCTTCTACATCAGCATGAAAACTCAGACTCGACCTGAAGTGACTCCAGACTGATTTTGTTATGTTTTCCCACTTCTAGTCAATATCATGATTTCAACCATGTTGATCTGGCTCTGCCCCACGGCAGTCAAGGAATGCTTTGAAATTTGCTTGATAATCTGGAATATTCTGAAGCTTTGGGATAGTGTAGAAAACTGAATCAGGCACACAGAAGGCTTTCATGACCAGAATCACTGGGTTGCTGTGAGTTTTCCAGGCTGTAAGGCCATGTTCCAGAAGCATTCTCCCCTGACATTTTGCCCACATCTATGGCAGGCATCCTCAGAGGTTGTGAGTTCTGCCTGTCATAAATGTGGGCAAAACGTTAGGAGAGAATGCTTCTGGAACATGGCTATACAGCCTGGAAAACTCACAGAATCCCAGTGAATCAGATACTATTTGGGACTTCATTACTATTACCTTTTTCATGAGCTCATCAGCACAGGATTATGCCTGTGTCACCATGGCTGTCACTCCCAACCATACCTGACTTCCTGGCTGTCACAAGGACCATGTTCTGACATTAAGATGGGTGTCTGCATGACCAGAAAGAAGAAAGAGCGATTGGCTTCTTCTACTTTATTCCTAGTTGCATGGATGCCTCTGCTAATGTCAGCTAAGGGAACCCACCATGGGAAGGAGGTCTCATGGATCTCCATGGCCAGCTGGGAGTGGCAATGGCAATGTGGAGGATAAGGCAACAGCCAATGTAATAATGAATTTTAACAGTTAGGAATATACAGTGCTACACTTAGGCAATAAAAGTCAAATGCTGTGATGACTCATGGGCCTTGTAGTCCTGCTCATGACATTGTAATGCCTGATGAAGAAGAAAACTTGGGTTTTTTACCTTCCCAGTCAGAACTGGAATCTTCTCAGCCAGATCTTTCCCAGGCAGATCTGGGAACCTTGCACCTGCAAGAAAGTTGTGTCCCAGAAGTATGTCAAACAAACCCTGAGCCTACATCTCCCGTGTTCTCTCGCCATGAGTTTTGTAAACAACAGAGGGGTTTGGAAGCAGCTTCGCGCAGGAGTGCTAGAATAGCAGCTAAGAATGTACCCAATTAAGCCTGCTTTTCGTGAGAATCTTTAAGGAGTCAAACATCTGGTCTCAGAGTTTAGCTTTCGTTTCTGGTTCCCAGAGAACTGCTTCGGCGGGAAAGTTCGACTCGATATAGGTGTTTTACCCGCGTAGTAACTTCGCGGAGTCAATTCGTCAGCCTCCGGAGCGAGTTGTGTCTGGACAGCGCGCTCCGTTTCAAGCCTCGTTCCTGCTCAAGCCTTGTCCTTGTTTCCAGCCTTCGCTCCTGTTTCCCAGCCTTTGTTTACCTACGGACCTTGCCTTGTTTCCCAGGACTAAACCTTGCCTTGTTTCACGGATTTTACCAAGTTATTCCACGGACCTTGTTCTTGTTCCTCGTTACCTTGTTCCACGATTCAAGCCTTGTTTCAAGTATCAAGTTATTCCCTAGCCTTGCTCAAGTTCATGGACTAAAGGACCTTGTCATCTCCCCTCACTTTGCCTGGCAAAGTGAGTGTTTCGGTTATTGGATTACAACTTTGGACCTTAATATTTCATATTGGACATTGTTTCTTTGGACTAATTTTGACCTTTCCTGAAAGGTCTGCTTCTGGACTAACTTTTACATTTGCTTTTACTAACTTTATATATTTCCTAATAAAGATATTAGATAGAATCTGGCCTCTGCGTATGGTTATTGGTGCTCTGTAGCCTGGGTCGTGACAGTTTGACTCCGCCACCCATAAGCACCAATTAACCAAGGCCAGAATGTCTACCGGAACCGTGCCGGGCGGCCAGCCGATTACCTACACCATCGACAAGGATGAGGTGGACCGAATCCGTGATAAGCTCAATGCACAGGATGGGGAAATAAAGGGTTTGAAGGAACGCGGAATCCGTCTTCCGGCCATGGCGTTGCCAACCAAGTTTACTGGAGAAGCTTCTAAGGTTCATGTTTTCCGTCGCCAATGCCAAGCTTATCTAGAGGCCCGTGATGCCGAGTTTCCCCAGGAAGACATCAAGGTGGCGTGGATTTACAGTCTCCTAGACGGGCCAGCGGCTAACTGGGCGACGGCTCTGTTCGACCAAGCCTCCCCTCATCTAAGGTCAGCGCAACATTTCTTGGACCACCTTAAGGCGACCTGGGGAATCGAGGACAATTTGGAGGCAGCCGGGCACAAACTCCGCCGCCTCTTCCAAGGAGACAGACCCATGTCTCAGTACATAGCCGAGTTCCGAGTGCTGGCCCACAACACCGGCTGGAACGATGTTGCCCTCAGAGGACAATTTCGGGAGGGTCTCAACATTGAAATGCTGGAGGAAATCTCCAAGGTGGATCCTCCCCAAACGCTTGAAGCACTCATCGATCAATGTTTACGGGCTGAAGTCATGATTGCCAACAGGAAACAGTGGGTACGAGGCCAGAGCGGTAGAGCTGGGGCCAAACCCCCCGCTCCCGCCAGCGTTCAGCCGCGTCCAGTGTGGAGACCCCCACCACCATCCCCATACCCCAGAGGGAGCGAGGAGGTGCCGATGCAGTTGGGCAATGTGCGTCCCAGATTAGATGCCGCCGAGAAGGCCCGCCGCCAACGCCTAAATCTCTGTTGGTATTGCGGGAATGGGGGCCACTTCGCCAGAGAGTGCCCAGCCAAAGGGAAGCCCGCCGCCCGTCTTGCGGCGGCGTCCTCCACGGAGACGAAGGCGTCTGAGGCGGCTGGCACACAGCCGGCGGGGGAAGCCAACGACCGGGCGTAGAGAGGCTCGCCAACCCGGTCAAGAAACCCATTCAAGAGCCGCCAACCGGGGTCCTGTTCCTTCTAGTGGTCACCTTATGGTCAGCAAAAAAGGGACCCGTCATGATCCACGCCATGATAGACTCAGGAGCTACCAACAATTTCATTGATAGAGAGTATGCCGACTCTCTGGGATTACAATATCATGACTTCAAGAATGCCCGTGTGGTACAAGCCATCGATGGCCGCCCTCTCAAGACGGGCCCCGTAAGCCAGTGGTCGGAACCCACCAGGATGTGGATAAGGGAACATATGGAAGAGATTTCCTTCTTTGTTACTGAGGTTCCCCATTTCCCTGTGATTTTGGGGATTCCATGGCTGACACTTCACGACCCAAGCATCTCCTGGTCCAACAGAGAACTGCCGTTTGCTTCAAGGTACTGCCAAAACCATTGCCTCGTAGCCAAGGTCTGCCATGCCACAGACACCGAGCCCATTATCACCTTGCCAAAGAAGTACTCCGAGTATTGGGATGTATTCAATGAAAAAGAAGCCGAAAAATTACCCCCACATAGACCTTATGACTGTGCCATAGACTTGGTGGAGGGGGCCCCGATCCCGCGAGGGCATCTCTACTCCCTGACTGAACCAGAGCAAGAAGCTCTCAGGGAATTCATAGAGACAAACCTTCGCAAGGGATTCATCAGACCCTCTCAATCCCCAGCTGCCTCCCCAGTGATGTTTGTGAAGAAGAAGTCAGGGGAATTACGCTTGGTGGTGGACTACAGAGCATTGAATAATATCACCAAGCGGAACAGCTATCCCCTGCCCTTAATCTCGGATCTACTAGACCGACTTCGAGGAGCCAAGGTTTACACCAAGCTGGATCTTCGGGGGGCTTACAACTTAGTTCGCATCAGAGAAGGGGACGAGTGGAAGACCGCCTTCCAGACTAAATTCGGATTATTCGAGTCCCGAGTTATGAATTATGGATTATGCGGAGCTCCCGCAACGTTCCAGCATTTTGTCAATGACATTTTCCAGGACTATCTAGATAGGTTCTTGATAATCTACCTGGACGATTTTTTGGTGTTTTCTAGATCACAATCAGAACATGAGAACCACGTCAAAATGGTGTTACAACGATTGCGGGATCATGGACTTTATGCCAAGCTGGAAAAATGCGCTTTTGATCTACAAGAGGTAGATTTCCTTGGATACCGTATCTCGCCTCTAGGGCTCTCCATGGATCCAGCCAAGGTTTCAGCAGTATTGGAATGGCGGGCGCCAACTAACAAGAAGGAGGTGCAGCGATTCTTGGGGTTCGCGAACTATTACCGCAAGTTCATTCCAGATTTTGCCCGCTGGTCTGACCCAATCACTAGCTGCATCCGTGGAAAACAGCCCTTCCGCTGGACTGATCAAGCAGAGAAAGGGTTCCAGCAACTAAAGAAATTATTCACATCCCAGCCAATCCTTCAGCATCCAGATCCTGAAACCCTTTTTGTGGTGCAAGCGGACGCCTCTGATGTGGCAATTGGGGCTGTGCTCCTACAACCGGTGGGAGATCACCTTCATCCTTGTGCCTATTATTCTCGTCAACTAACCGCACCAGAGAGGAACTATACCATTTGGGAAAAGGAACTATTAGCCATAAAGGCAGCTTTTGAAACTTGGAGACATTGGCTAGAAGGGGCCAAATTTCCCATTGAAGTCCACACTGATCATCGGAATCTAGAACATCTAAGAACTGCCCGCAAGCTAAATCAGAGGCAGCAACGTTGGGCTTTATTCTTTGAACGTTTCAACTTCCAGATTCATTATGTGACCCCAGCCCAAACCAAGCAAGCAGACGCCCTGTCACGTAAACCGGAATACGCTGCAGGACGTAAGGAGACCCTTGAATCCCAACTATTACAACCCGAGAACTTTGCCACGCTCACAGTGGGGAACACCAAATCCACTCCCATTGGTTCAACTTCCTCCACTCCAGGACCCATCTGTGCTCAAGAAATCAGGGCTAGTCAGCAAGCAGATCCCTGGGCGCAGGACCAACTTCGTCAAGGTCTGCATTTTCCCTTTTCGCTTAAAGATGGACTGCTTTGCTATAGAAATCATGTTTATATCCCACCCGGGGTGTCATGACTGCAAACCAGCAGGGCATTTCGGACTATTTAAAACCATGCATCTGATCCTAAGAGATTTCTGGTGGCCCAAGATCCGCAAAGATGTGGAAAAATATGTCAACACCTGCCCAGTATGCCAGCGCTCCAAGATAAGAAGGGAAAAGCCCTCAGGGCTTCTACACCCCCTTCCTACCCCATCTCGCCCATGGGAAATAATTTCTGCGGATTTCATCACTGACCTACCACCTTCCTGTGGATTCACCACGATCCTAGTGGTGGTGGACCTTTTCACCAAGTTAGCCCATTTCATTCCCTGTGAAGGCCTCCCCACGGCCAAAGAGACTGCAGATCTATTCCTTCAACATGTTTTCAGACTACATGGATTGCCCAAGAGTTTGGTCACAGACCGTGGATCTCAATTCACCTCTCGTTTCTGGAAGGCACTACAAAAACTATTGGGCATAGACTCTCGTTTATCTTCAGCTCATCATCCCCAAACAGATGGGCAAACGGAGCGCACCAATGCCACTTTAGAACAGTATCTTCGCTGTTATGTAAACTACCAACAGGACAATTGGGCTTCTCTGTTACCACTGTCAGAGTTTGCCTACAACAATGGAGTTCAAGCTTCTACAAAAGAAACGCCGTTCTTTGCAAACTACGGCTTCCATCCACGTTTCTTTCCCCCTGTCATTGAAACTTCAGAAGTTCCCGCAGCAGAGGATTGGCTGCAGGAACTCACAGCGGTGCAACAACTTTTGCTCCAACAACTAGACCAAGCCAAGGAGGACTATAAACGTCACGCGGACAAACATCGCCAACCGGGCCCCGAAATCAAGGTAGGAGATCGGGTTTTCCTGTCCACTCGCTTTTTGCCCTCCCATCGCCCTTGCCGGAAGTTGGATGCCCGTTTCATTGGCCCCTATCCAGTGGTAGCGCAATTAAACCCCGTGACTTTCAAACTCCAACTTCCGCGTTCAATGCGCATTCACCCAGTGTTTCACCGCTCCCTGCTCCTTCCGGCGGATGGTGTGCGTCCTGATACAGACCAACCGGCCCCCCCTCCTGTTTTGATGAATGGGGAGGAGGAGTTCGAGGTTGAGGACATTTTGGATTCTCGCTTTCACCGCCGCCGCCTACAATATCTCATTGACTGGGTGGGTTTTGGCCCTGAGGAACGCTCTTGGGAAGACGCCTCCACAGTCCATGCTCCTGATTTAACCCGTCGCTTTCATCAAACCTATCCCGCCAAGCCGCGACCTCGCGCCTCGGGGAGAGAGTCCCAGTTTGGGAGGGGCCTTGAGGAGGGGGATAGTGTGATGACTCATGGGCCTTGTAGTCCTGCTCATGACATTGTAATGCCTGATGAAGAAGAAAACTTGGGTTTTTTACCTTCCCAGTCAGAACTGGAATCTTCTCAGCCAGATCTTTCCCAGGCAGATCTGGGAACCTTGCACCTGCAAGAAAGTTGTGTCCCAGAAGTATGTCAAACAAACCCTGAGCCTACATCTCCCGTGTTCTCTCGCCATGAGTTTTGTAAACAACAGAGGGGTTTGGAAGCAGCTTCGCGCAGGAGTGCTAGAATAGCAGCTAAGAATGTACCCAATTAAGCCTGCTTTTCGTGAGAATCTTTAAGGAGTCAAACATCTGGTCTCAGAGTTTAGCTTTCGTTTCTGGTTCCCAGAGAACTGCTTCGGCGGGAAAGTTCGACTCGATATAGGTGTTTTACCCGCGTAGTAACTTCGCGGAGTCAATTCGTCAGCCTCCGGAGCGAGTTGTGTCTGGACAGCGCGCTCCGTTTCAAGCCTCGTTCCTGCTCAAGCCTTGTCCTTGTTTCCAGCCTTCGCTCCTGTTTCCCAGCCTTTGTTTACCTACGGACCTTGCCTTGTTTCCCAGGACTAAACCTTGCCTTGTTTCACGGATTTTACCAAGTTATTCCACGGACCTTGTTCTTGTTCCTCATTACCTTGTTCCACGATTCAAGCCTTGTTTCAAGTATCAAGTTATTCCCTAGCCTTGCTCAAGTTCATGGACTAAAGGACCTTGTCATCTCCCCTCACTTTGCCTGGCAATGCACAGAGATGTGACTCATCTGGAACCTCAAATTGACTCTGATGAGGATGATGGGATTCAGGTTCAAAATCAGGTTCAAAATGTCCCTGTTGTAGAAGATGAGGAACAGAAAGTGCAAGTTCATTTTCCCACAGCAAGGAATGGTGTTCATGATACTGAAACTAACCAGGTGCAAATTGACTTGGAAAAGGAGGACAGTTCTCAGTCTGATAATGAGGCTCAGCAAACTAACAAGCAGGCTGAACTTGACAAAACAGGTTCTCTAGATCGAGCTGACCGTTTGGAATTCAGGGTTCGGAGGAGTGTGAGAATTGCAAACCAGAGGGAGGTTAGAGGCCAGAGAAATGCTTTCATGCTTTGCAAAGGGTATCAAAGCACTATGTTTGGAGACAAACCTTTGTCAAAGCAACTTTTTGTTCAACCAAGAAGCAAGCTCTCATTTTCCTGGATTAACTTGCAGCTCTTGGGTTCATGTTCTTGGGACTTTGTCATGCTCTAATGGGACTTTGTTTATTTCTGGTGATTTCTTGAATTATGCTCTAAGGCTTTATTTTGTAATGATCCTTTGGAACTTTACTTTTGTTTTTAAAGAACTTTTTATCTTCTATTTTCTAATGAACTAAAAAGACTTCAACCTGTGTGCAGTTTGGTGTATACAGCAAGGTGAAACTATCCTGAGGTGCGACAAGAGATAGGATGCATGACACCTGGCTCGAAAGCATTCCCTGTGAAAGGCATCTAGGAGTCTTAGTAGACCACAAGTTGAACGTGAGTCAACAGTGTGATGCAGCAGATTAAAAAACCAATGAGATAGGCTGCAGTGACAGGACCATAATGTCTAGATTAAGAGAAGTCATAGCCCCAGTCTCTTCTACTTTAGTCAGACTTCCCTGGAATAACCCTATGTACAGTTCTGGGGAGAATAATTCAAGAAGGATATTGCTAAGTTGGAACGTGTCCTCAGAAGAGCAACAAAAGTTATTAAAAGTTTGGAAGCCAAGCCCTATGAGCAATGAAGCAGGTAGGTATGTTTATCCTGGAGAAAAGTAGGTTGAGAGGGATCATGATAGCAAGGTTGGAATATTTAAAAGGATATCATATTGAGGAGAGGGAAATCTTCTTTCCTACTGCTCTGGAGACTAGGATATTGAGTAAAGGATCCAAACTCCAGGAAAAGAGATTCTACTTAAACATTAGGACGAACGTCCTGTTGGTAAGAGCTCTTTGGCAGTGGAATATCAAATGCACAAGACTAATATCTATCCTTTTCAGCAGTGGATGGTCATCTGGGGTGCTTTGATTGTGTGTTCCTGTCTGGCACAAGGGGGTTGAACTGGATAAACCAGCGAATCTCTTCCAATTTTATGATTCTGTTGTTGAAAAATTGATCCCCCTTTCGAAAGATAAACTCAATACAAGTGCTGAAGCCAAAATATGAATTTTATTATATATTTTTTGCATTATATCAAGTTTCACAATATCGAATTTCACCTTCATGTTGGTCTGCAATAGATTTCATTTCCAGCAACCTGACCAGAAACTACACATTTGGGGTGGGGATGGACCTTTTACCAGACTAATCCCTAAGTGGAATTGAAGAGGAAATGTGTGCCCACCAAACTCAAAACTATACATCTCTGGTTTCTCTTAGAAAATAATTATAATGCACACATGGTTATAACCATTTTGGGAGCCATGCATATGTTTTTTATATTAAAAATAACTAAGACGCACTGGAGCGGGGAAGTATATTTGTATAGATTCAGTCCAACGCATGTGGGAAAGTTAAACAAGCATTCATACTATTTCTTTTCTGAAGGAGTCATTGGCTTAATGGAAATATCAATATTTTGGATGCCTCAGAATATCAGTGGGCAATTCTTTTCCTAACTTCCTAATATCCTAAGAAGTAAGTTCTTGCCATGTCTCCTAAGTAACGGTAACCATGGAGGCAGTTGTGCATCATCATAAAGCGTCTTAAGTCATTTACAGTTTGATGGTCCATATTGGATATGGATCCTGCTGATTTCTGTGTGTAAAAATATGTAAATCCAGCCCACATCTGCTGTAGCCAAGAAGTAGACTCCATTCGACTCTATGGCAAAAGTGGATTCCCCAATCAAACAATTAATTCCATCAGGAAGTTCATCGTCAAATTCAGCTGGAATCTCTTTTTCCTGGAATTTGAATGCTTTGCTCCATTGTATACTAGTCCCAGGAGCAGCAGAAAACAAACCTACTCCGTACGACTACTTTTGATAGATTCATAGAGTTGAAAAAGACCACATGGGCCATCCAGTCCAACCACCTGCCATGCAGAAAATTCACAATCAAAGCGTCCCTGACAGATGGCCATCCAGCCTTTGTTTAAAAGCCTCCAAAGAAGGAGCCTTCGAGACAGAAAGTCCCATTGTTGAACAGTTCTCTGTAATGAAGTTCTTCCTAATGTTCAGGTGGAATCTCCTTTGCTTTCATTTGAATCTATTGCTCCTAGTCTTTGTCTTCAGGACAGCAGAAAAAAAGCCTCCTCCCTTTTCCTTATGACATCCTTTCAGATATATAAACATGGTTGCCATGTCTCCTCTCCACCTTCACTCTCAGGCTAAACAGACCCAACTCTATGACCTGCTCCTCAGAGGAATCCATGGTCTCTAGACCTCGAATCATATTAGTTGTCCTCCTCAGGACACCTTCCATCTTGCCCATACCCCTCTTGAATTGCTTTGCCCAGAATTGGACATAGGTTTAATTCAGGGAAAGAGGTCTGACAAAGCAGAATAGAGAGGCACCATTACTTCCCTTGATCTAGACTAGTGGTTCTCAACTTTGGGTCCCCAGATGTTTTTGGCCTACAACTCCCAGCCAGTTTACCAGCTGTTCGAATTTCTGGGAGTTGAAGGCCAAAAACATCTGGAGATCTCAGGTTGAGAACCATTCATCTAGACACGATACTCCTTGAGATGCAGCCCAAAACCCCATTGGCCTTTTAGCTGCTACATCACACGGTTGGCTCATGTTCAGCTTGTTGTCCAATAAGACCCCAAGATTCCTTTCACATGGTTTTTTGTCGAGGCAGACACCACCCATCCTGTATCTGTGGATTTTATTTTTTTCTGCCTAAGTGTAGTATCCTTTCAGGTATTTAAACTTCTCCCTAATGTCCTGTCTTCCTGTCTCTTCTCCAGACTAAACATCCCCAGCTCCCTTGGCCACTCTTCAGAGGGATTCATAATTTCCAGACTTTGACCACTTCAGTTGCCCTTATCTGGACACATTCCATTCTGCCCATTCCCTTCTTGAACTGTGGTGCACAGAAATAAACATTGTATTATTCCCAGTGAGGCCTAGCCAAAGCAGACTTTCACCACTTGATCCATACTTCACACCACTTTGGCAATCAGTTCCACAACCTATCATTTATTTATTTATTTATTTATTTATTTTACAGTATTTCTGTTTCGCCCTTCTTCTCACCACAAAGGGAACTCACAATGTACACATACATGGCAAACATTCAATGCCATGTGAACACAGAGACAGAGACCCAGAGGCAATTTAACAATCTCCAGCTTCCAGCTTCATGACGGTATGCTCGATTCCGGCCACAGGGGAGCAGCTGCTTCATCATCCACTGTGATACTGAGTCCTTGATGGATACTTCCTCATTCCAAATGCTGCTGGACGATTTTTATGGTGTTGTAAATTAGTTAAATTCACCCCCCCCCCCATAAGCGGTACCTAAATTCCCTACTTGATAGATGCAACTATCTTTCGGGTTGCTCAGGTCAACAATGAGCAGGGTTATTTTTTAATGGTCGCGTGCTCACTCCAACACGGCTGGCTTCGAACTCATGACCTCTTGGTCATAGTGATTTATTGCAGCTGGCTACTAACCAGCTGAGCCACAGGTTTTCTCCAATTATCTCATAATTGGAGAAAACCTGGATCTAGGACCAGATGTGGTCCTTTTAGGTTCCCGAGGTAACCTTTTTAACTAAGGCATCACTATTTAGTGGCTTCCCAGTGTCTCTATCACTTCCATCTCCAGTCTAAAAGATTGAGAAATCATTTATGTCCCATCTTTTCCCCAATTCTAAAACTCAAGGCAGCATGTTAAAATTAATGCCCTAAATACAGTTTAATATAGAAAAGTATACAATGTGAAAGAAAGACATTTTTTCCTGTTTTAATGACTTGTGGAAAAAAGAAATCTATATTGCTGGTTTTTTTTTTAATGAAACCAAGAATTGAAATCATTCCCAACCTCCAGGGAAGGCAAGGAGATGTTGTTGTACCGGATAACCTGACTCCCGTTTCCATAGAAATTTGCGTGCCAGCGGGTGCAGTTGTGACTGACATCTCTCGCCTTTTGTGTGGAAAAGCCCCTGGTGTCATAGAAACCGAAAATATGTACAGGCGCCGAACTCACATAACCCCAAGGGAGGTAAGGGGTGGGCCAAATTTAGACAAGGTGTTCTTGTGTTTTCCCTCGGTTTCCCTTTTTTTGTTTGTGCCAGACGGCATGGCAAAGGCAGGCGGACGGGATTTCTTTGTTTTGCGTCCCATCAAAAAAGGTACAAGGTGGGCGACCGTCCAAAACGGGAGAGTGGGTGGTGCATGGGAGGGACAATGGCTTGTCGTTTCTTGTCTTTTTAGTGGAAGGGGGATATCATCTAATGGTACGGAGGACAGATTTCCGGAGTGTTTATCTGGCTCTGCACTTGACTGTTTTAGGCTCCATCTGTCAATGGAGAGTCAGTTAGCTTGAGTCCCAGGAGAAGGGGAAAGATATGAGTAGTGTTTTCAGTGAGTAGTGTGACTTGGTTGACAGCTCATATTCCTGACTGAGTCATTCATGACAGCCTGAAAATCTCACACCGTGGGCATCCATGGGCAGAGATGTGGGTATGTTGGGCCAAAAAGCAAGGCATGTGTGTATCTATGTTGTTCTTGGTTTTGGTGATGGGTGTGTGCTTGATTGATGGAGACCCAAAGGTGACCCAATCATCAGGTTTTCTTGGAATACATTTGTTCTGTTGAAGTTGAGATAATGTGACCTTGTCATGCCCATCCAGTAGATTTCCAGGAGAGAGCAGAGATTAAAAAATGGGTCCCTGATGTCCAAAGCCAACACCCTAAGACAGGCATGGGCACACTTGGGCCCTTCAGGTGTTTTGGACTTCAACTCCCACAATTCCTAACAATTTCTCTCTCCTCCTCTTCCTTTTCACTTTCCTCTTCCCTTCCTCCTCCTCTTCCTGTTCCTCCTCCTCACAACATTCCCATGGAACTGGGCCTCAGATTTAGTGTGTCCCGGTCTTTTCCAAAATGTCTCATATTGTTCACCTGTATATGTGCATGCAGAAACATTTTCTCTGCTTAAGGAGTGAAATGGAGGAGTATCATGTTGGTTTTCATAGGGACTGGGAGAAAAGCTTTGGGGCAACAGTGATGTTGTGGTGGCAGCAATTGGTGAATACCTCCCATTTCAACATAGAAACCTACTGTGTATATGACAAAGATGTTGCTGTTGTTGCTGCTCTTGTTATGTGTCTTCTAGTTGACTCTTAGAATTATAAAAATGGAAGTGATTCTCCAGGGCCATCTGCTTTAACCTTCCTCAGAAACATACAATCAAAGTCCTCCTTGTCATCATCATCATCATCATCATCATCATCATCCATTTATGTAGAACCATTACTGTATACAGTAGTCTCACTTATCCAACATAAATGGGCCGGCAGAACGTTGGATAAGCAAATATGTTGAATAATAAGGAGAGATCAAGGAGAAGCCTATTAAACACCAAATTAGGTTATGATTTTACAAATTAAGCACCAAAACATCATGTTTTACAACAAATTTGGCAGAAAAGGTAGTTCAATATGCAGTAATGCTACGTAGTAATTACTGTATTTACGAATTTAGCACCAAAATATCACGAAGTATTGAAAACATTGACTACAGAAATGCATTGGATAATCCAGAACGTTGGATAAGCGAATGTTAGATAAGTGAGACTCTACTGTATGGTGCTTGGCACTGACTTTTGTGCCAAAATTGGCCAAATATCACACACAAACATTGGGAGATTAGGAGGTCCAAGTATCACATCCCATTTATGGATGGTACTTCTTCCACATCTTCTTCAAAGGAGATTGGGTGGTAGATCTTTCTGGATCTTTATTACTCTGTCTCTCTTGGTGGATTCTGTTGGAACTGGGCATTGGCCAAGTTCTCTAGATAACCAAGTGGCTCAAGATGAGGGGATTTGTTCCTCAGATTGATAGATGGCGAGCAAAAGTGACTTTATGGCAACCACACTCCAGGCTTGAGAAAGAACCCTTAATAAGAACCCTTAATAAGGGGGCATTTCAGTGGTAGGAATCCTGGGGAAGAGAGCAAAAGGGCCAACAATGGGGTGCAACAGGGAATCACTGGTATGTAAGAGTCTGCTGACATCAAGTGGTGGTATTCCAGCATCGCAGAAGGGAGTTGAACTGGGGGGACCTTGGGGTCACTTCCAACTCTATTGTTCTATGAAGTGAAGACTGCCTTTTCAGTGACCCAAGGCATCTGCTTTGTGTTATTGACTTTAATTCAACATTCTTTCAGTATTGCATAACAATGAGACATTATGCTATTGTTGATTTGGTTGTGTGTCTTCAAATAGGGTTGTTGTATGTCTTTTGGGCTGTGTGGCCATGTTCCAGAAGTATTCTCTCCTGACGTTTCGCCCACATCTATGGCAGGCTTCCTCAGAAGTTGTGAGGTATGGAAAAGCTAAGCAAGGATCGTTTATATATATCTTTGGGATATCTGTGGGATATAACAGTCTTCAAATAGTTTCCAAACTATAGCGAGCTGAAGACAGCTTTACCATTGCCATTCTCTAAGGCTGAGAGCGTATGGCTTGCCCCAGTTTACCCAGTGGGTTTAATGGCTGAGGGAAAATCGAACCCTGCTCTCCAGGGTCACACTGACCTATATAGAACCATGTATACACAAACTCCTTCTTTACAGCCCCAAAGCTGCCTTAATTCATGTTGCAACATGAGCAAGAGGAAGGAGGGAGGTCTGGCAACCCCACCGTACCTGGACACAGAAAGATGATATCAGCACTGAAACTGCTCAGGTCTGAGTGTGTCTGTAAAATTGTGATTCCAGAAGGAGGAGGAGATATTCCAAATGCTTCTCTAATCCTACCTGTTCACAGTGCAGCATAGAAAGCCTGTATGTGGTGGGAATGGGGCTTTACAGCAGGTTGGGAGCTACACAAGAACACCAACCTCCTCAGTTCTGGAAAAAAGACTTCGGACACATACGTGATTCCTATGCAGGAAGCTAGATCTACTTGAATTCTGGCTTTAGTTTTTTTGTGTGTGTGTGTGTGTAGGACCATAGACTGAAAAAAAAATCGGGCCGGGGGGGGCGGAGTTGAAACTTTTTTTTTTGCAAATCATGAAGAGTAATTTCATAATGCAAAATAATTTAGTGGACACTCAAGACAGATAAACTTCAGTGGACACTCTTGGGGATTTGGTTAATCAGTTAAAATTCATGATTTTTATTAAACTTGAAAAATGGGGGAGGGGGTTGAACTCCTAAACCTTCCTCCCCCCGCCCCCCCGGCTACAGCCTTGTAGTGTGTGTGTGTCAGGATCAACTTGAGAAATTGTACATCGCATCTGGTGTGAGAGAATTGGCCATCTGCAAGGACGTTGCCCAGGGAATGCCCAGATGTTCTGATATTTTACTATCCTTGTGGGAGACTTCTCTCATGTTCCCACATAGGAAGCTGGAGCTGACAGAGGGAACTCACCCTGCTCTCCTCAGATTCAAACCCCCAACCTGTTGGTCAACAGTCATGCAGGCACAAGGGTTTAACCCATTGCACCAGCCAAGGCCTTAGTTTATAAAGGAGCTATCCAATGTGCTGAAATTCGTTTAGAGGGCGGAATCCAATACTTTAGCTAGCTTTATTTATTTATTTATTTATTTATTTACAGCATTTATATTCTGTCCTTCTCACCCCGAAGGGGACTCGGGGCGGATCACATTACACATATTAGGCAAACATTCAATGCCTTTTAACATAGGACAAAGACAAACAACAACATAGCTCCGAGCGGGCCTCGAACTTATGACCTCCTGGTCAGTGATTCATTGCAGTTAATTGCACTGGCTTGCTCTCCCATCTGCGCCACAGCCCCGGGCTACTAAAAGCCACTGGGGAAAACTCATTCCATTCTAATGCATCTGCAAAGTTTCAGAAAATCTTTGGCCTGATTGTCCTTAACTTCCCCTTGTCAATGTTCCTGGTGTCATTTCAGAGCCTTTTCAGTGGGCAAGTAATAGAAAAGTGAAAGCCCCGAGGCTATGGCAGAAATTGGGCTCTTCTTTATCATTATTGGCTGTCGTCTGCTAACTGCTCAGATATTGTGGGTGATATGTGCTAGTATGACCTACTGTTATGCCAGCTTACTTTTTCAGTCATTGTGGGCTGAGCTTGATGGCCGTGGAGTCTCACATCCTGGTCTAAAAGGTTGACAGCTGTACCTCACTCCTGGCTGATTGACTGCAACTAACTGGTGCCCAGAAATCACCCTGCCTTCTGGCACTGTGTGGATGCATCCCACATCGTAGTATCTGGCAACTCCCATATTATTGAGGAAAGGAATTCATGCCAGGTTTTACTCCAGCCTCCAAAGAAGCTGTCCAAGACACTGAATCATACTCTAAAACGTTTCAGCATCTTGGAGAGCCACTTTCAAGCTAAACAAAATTGTCTGATTCACTTGGGAGCTGCCAAGTATGACTTCTCCAGTACAATGGAAGCCCAGTAGAAGAATTGGAACACAGAACTGAGTAGAAATTGGAGCTCTTAGAAGGCTTTCCTGAATAGAGGCCAGAATAAAAGACAACTGGCACAAGATGCAAGGATGCATCGCAGGAAAATGGCAGAGCTGGGGCTAAGGCTGGTTTGCCCTTCCAGGTTTTTCTATTATCCTCAACTTGTACAAAACATGACCATAGCTCTATCTTTTCCAAGGCCTGAGTAATTTGATACAAGTCTTTCAGATCTTTACAGTGGTCAGCTAGTTAGTTTAAATGGGAAACCAAAAAAACTGCTTACCAAAAGTCATAGACTCATTTAATGTGAAGAGACCGCATGGGTCATCTAGTCCAACCCTCTGCCATGCAAGAAAAGTGCAATCAAAACAACCCTGACAGATGGTCATCCAGCTTCTGTTTAAAAGCCTCCAAGGAAGCCGCTCCTACTGGACTCTGAGGCAGGGAGTTCCACTGCTGAACAGCTCTTTTTACAGTCAGGAGGTTTTCCTAATGCTCAAGTGGAACCCATTGATCCATTGAGTCCTAGTTTCCAAGGCATCAAAAAATAAGCTTGCTCCCTCTTCCTTATGACATTCCTTCAAATATCCAAACATGGCAATCATGTCTGCTTTCAACCTTAGCTGTCCTGAAGTTCCCGTGGGGAGATGGAGTGGGATATAAATAAAGGGTTGTTGTGTGTTTTCTGGGCTGTATGGCCATGTTCCAGAAGCATTCTCTTCTGACAGTTTGCCCATATTCTCTGAGGTTGTGAGGTATAATGGAAAAAACTAAGCAGGGATATAAATAAAATTTGTCATATTGTTGTTTCTCTTCTGCAAGCTAAACAGATCCAGCTCTTTATGATGCTCCTCAGAGGGATTCATGCTTTCCAAACCTTTGATAAGTTTCATCGCCCTCCTCTGGACACCTTCCATATTGTCAATATCTCTCTCAAATTGTGGTGCCCAAAATTGGACACAGGGTTAATCCAAGCGAGATCTGATCAAAGCAAAACAGAGAGGCACCATGACTTCCCTCAATCTAGAGCAGTGGTTCTCAACCTGGGATTCTGGGCTACATCAAAAGGAGTATAATCTCTAGCCCAGTGGTTCTCAACCTGTGGGTTCCCAGGTATTTTGGCCTTCAACTCCTAGAAATCCTAACAGCTACTAAACTGGCTGGGATTTCTGAGAGTTATAAGCCAAAACACCTGGGAACCCACAGGCTGAGAACCACTGGACTAGAGACTATATTCCTTTTGAAGCAGCCCAAAATCTCATTGGCTTTTTCAACAGCTGCATGACATTGTTGGGTCATGTTGAACTTGTCAGTTTCCCATGGCTCAAGCTCTCTCCAAGAAGATCCTTTTTGTTATATCTGCAGGAGCAAGGACTTCTGTTATAAAATCTGTAGTATGCCACAAAGCCATTGTCTTTGCTCGTACCCCTGCCATGAAAAAATTCTTGTCTCTGTAATATGTTGTGTATCCTGTTGTAACTGAGTAGCTGTTTAATATTTGGAAGCTGTCAGTAGGCCAATAAAAAAACTTATGAGAGCAATGTGTTATTCTCCAAAAATTGGTTCTAGCTCATAGATGCTGCATTTAATACTCTCAGCAAGAGACCGAAGGTGACAACCCTGGGTGTTTTGTCATTTTGTTTTGCTAGTCTTCTTACAGTATATTTTTCCTGGGTATTAATCTTATGTTGTCAATTTGTTTCTCCACCTCCTTGGGTGAATATCATAGATTGAGAAATGCTTGTTGTAAATCTAAGAGTTTTGAGCCTTGCAATAGTATCAGAGAGCTTAGCTGAAAAATTGAAATAGATTTGGTGAAAAATAAGGAAACGTACGTGTTGCGATCAGTGAAATGTTGATAGAATGTGGTGCTTAGATAACCATTGCATCACGAAAGTGAATTTGAGATGTGGATTCTTCCAAATTGATGGTAAGTGGGAATTGCTGAAATCTTGGTGAAACTGTGTTGTCGAAGGCTTTCATGGCCGGGATCACAGGGTTGTTGTATGTCTTTCGGGCTGTGTGGCCATGTTCCAGAATACATGTTCCAGAAGTATTCTCTCCTGAGAATATTGGTGGAACTTCCCAAGAGTTTGCTTTCCATATGGCCAAGGCAGAAAATGTTATCAAGAAACTTTAAGTAGAGGAGGAGATTTGTTATATAATGTGTTGCTGTTGCTATGTGCCTTCAGATCATGTCCAACTTGTAGCAACTTTAAGGCAACCTTATCACCAAGGGTTTCTGCATCTGAGAGTGTGTGACTCATCCAAGGTCATCTCATGTGCTTCCATGGCTGAATGGGGGAATTGAACCCAAGTCTCCAGACTCATAGTCCACAGTTCAAATCACTACATCACATTGTCTCTTGTTTCTAATTTTTGAATTCTACTGTCAAAATGTTGTCTTTCCTATCCTGCAGATATGCAGTTAATGGTTGTCACTCTTTCATACAAAATTCCATTCGGGGAGATAGGGCGGAATACAAATAAAGTTGTATTATTATTATTACTGACACAAAGACACAGTATGACACAGCAAACGAGATCATATGCTGGATTTTGTATCACAAAACCACAAGTCCAACGCCTCCCAAGCGTTTAGGACTGTGTGATGTATTTTCGGATGATGCGCGCAGATCCCAGTAGGGTGGCCTTTTGCAGTTGGCAGATCATGATTTTGTCAATGTCTATTGTATCCAAATGCCGGCTGAGATCTTTTGGCACGGCACCCAGTATGCCAATCACCACTGGGACCACCTGTACTGGTTTCTGCCAGAGTCTTTGCAGTTTGATCTTAAGGTCTTGATGACGGTTTAATTTTTCTTGTTGTTTTTCATCAATCCGACTGTCACCTGGTATGGCGACATCAATGATCCAAACCTTTTTATTTATTTATTTATTTACAGCATTTATATTCCGCCCTTCTCACCCCGAAGGGGACTCAGGGCGGATCACATTACACACATCAGGCAAACATTCAATGCCTTTTTAACATTTGACAAAGACAAACAACAAACATAGCTCCGAGCGGGCCTCGAACTTATGACCTCCTGGTCAGTGATTCATTGCTCTCCCGTCTGCGCCACAGCCTCGGGCTTTTTCTTCTCCACAACTGTGATGCCTGGTGTGTTGTGTTCCAGAACTTTGTCAGTCTGGATTCAGAAGTTCCACAGTATCTTTGCGTGCTCATTTTCCAATACCTTTGAAGTTTTGTGATTCCACCATTTCCTTACTGCTGGCAGATGGTACTTGTGGCATAAGTTCTAATGAATCATTTGGGTCACATAGTTGTGCCTCTGTTTGTAGTCAGTCTGTGCAATTTTCTTACAGCAGCTGAGGATATGATCAATGGTTTCATCAGCTTCCTTGCACAGTCTGCATTTTGGGTCATCAGCTGATTTTTAGATCTTGTCCTTAATTGCCTTTGTCCTGATGGCTTGCTCCTGGGCTGCAAGGATCAGGCCTTCTGTCTCCTTCTTCAGGGTCCCATTTGTGAGCCAGAGCCAGGTCTTCTCTTTATCAGCTTTTCCTTCAATTTTGTCAAGGAACTTTCCATGCAATGCTTTGTTGTGTCAGCTGTCAGCTCTAGTTTGTAGTGCGGTTTTCTTGTACTGATTCTTTGTCTGCTGTGTTTTGAGGAGTTTCTGATTTTTGACTTCAGTCAAAGCAGGTTATTCACTTTGCTTTCCATATTCTGCCAGGGCATGTTCTTCTTCTTTGACTGCTTGTTTTACTTGTAAGAGTCCTCTGCCCCCTGATCTTCTAGGCAGATAGAGTCGGTCAACATCACTGCGGGAGTGCAGTGAATGATGAATGGTCATGAGTTATCAAGGAACTGTCCATGCAAGGCTTTGTTGTGCCAGCAGTCAGCTCTAGTTTGTAGTGCAGTCAACAAACATTATTATTAATAACATCATCATCATCATTATTATTTTTATTATTATTATTATATCTCTATAAAAAAATCACCCCGTGCTTTTACAATGGAATTGCTCCAGTCAGAAGACTCCTTCCCTCATCCTTTCAATGCACGCTTGCTCTTTTTCAAGACCCTTCAGCTAATGGCAATCTTGGAAAAAAGTGAGACTTTTGATTGTAACACCTCAAATCCCCAGGCTTTGCAGTCCAGAGAGTGACTTTGCAGAAGTAGCCACTGTAATTCAATTCCATAAGAATGTTCTTGTGGCCACACAGGGCTGAGTTGGTAATGAAACCAGCTCATGTCCATGAAGGATAATAAATAAATAGCTCACGAGGGCACTTTGGTAAAAGAATCACTCACAACAGTGACTTGTTAAAGGCTGGCAGACAGCCGGCCTCCCAATCAAAGCTATTCTACTTTCCTCTGCTTGGAAGATCGGAAATTAGAAATGATTTCATTTCCACATTCCCTCCGGCATCGCTCTGTGCTGCCCAGCGAGACCTCCACCAGGAACAGGTCGGATTAATCTGTTGCAGCTGATTTGTAATTTAACCAACGATGACAATTACAGTCATGACTCATAGCACACTCAGGTGTTTGGTACCCACAGGAAATATGTTAGCTACCGAATACACTCATGTATAAATTGAAGGCAGATTTGGGGGGCAAAATTATGGTTTTTGATATTGTCCATGCGTAAATCAAGGGTCATCCCATGGGGCGGGGAAAACACCAATACCAATTGGCCAACTGCCCCTGGTCACTGCACTATTTCCCCACCCTGGCATTAGAAAAGCCCAGAAACAGTGGTACCGTGGAGAGAGCAGAGGGGCTGGGACTTCTTTTAGGTTCTGCTACCAATCCTGTTGCCACTCTACTCGGAAAAGGGAATTTTTGAGAAGAATTAAGACACAGCACTCACTCTGACCCTTGGTTAAGTTGACCCAGATTTGGGGGATTGATTCTTTAATTAAAATTACTAGATTTATTATGAGTACTATAAGGTATCTTGAGTTCCCGGTGGCGCAGCGCATTAAAGCACTGAGCTGCTGAACTTGTGGACTGAAAGGTCACAGGTTCGAATCCGGGGAGCGGAGTGAGCACCTGCTGTTAGCACCAGCTTCTGCAGTCTAAAAAGAAGAAAAGTTGACTCCAGCTTATTTGACCTTGCCATTCCATATCATGCATAGACTGTATGTGATGTGGGTGGAAAGGAAGAGTGAGACAAAACGATGTCTATGTATGCATATATTTTATTGTAGAAATCTACAAAAGAAAAAAATATCTTTGCTATGAACACACTTTGCTACAATTGGTTTTGTAACTGAAGAATGCCATTTTTTAAAAATATAGCAGCGGCTGACACAGCCTCTTATGAGTCACCACAAATGTGATAACATGAGGAATAAGTGGGCTCATACAATCAAAGTCATTGGCGCATACAAGAATCCTTGAGCCCCCCCCCCCTCCCCAAGTCTTGGCATCAAGGAAATTCATAATGCATTAGTAACCATACACTCTGTATAATACACAATAAACTGTAAAGACCCAGTAGTAAAACTAGAATCTAGTTGGAGAAATACAATACAAAGATTCAGAAGCAATGCTTTTTGGTTGTATTGATTCATCATGCACATGTCTTCCCACGTGGTTCTCCCACAGGAGCGTAGCACTACTACATCTCTCAGGGAAATCTGATGATATATGAACAAAGGTGCTACTGAGAAAGCTCCCGTTGGCTAGAAGTCAATATCCAGCCATTGGAGCAGCCAGCTCTAAAAAGACCTGTGATACCATATGGTTGCTGTCTCAAGTAATGCTTGCAGAAATCAAAAAGTCCAGTATTGATATTTAGGCCTTTCTGAAGGTCTAGCTAACATTTGTATACAGTCACACCTACTATAGAACCACGTGGTTTTGGAAGAAGCAAAGAAAATAAAACCCCAAACCATCTCCAATCCAACCTGTTTGACAGGTGGAACATGAAGTGACAGCAATTTGAACATCAAAAAATAATCTAGTAAATGCATACTGCATACTATGGTATATCTGTTTACACTTCCTTAGGTAGTGCGAACACAAAAGAGGAATGTCAATGTGGGAAGATGGGTAGGACTCATTCATGGCTGTCTTGTGACGATTGGGCCCGTCTCTGCCATTCAGCCACAAACCTTTCATTTCAAGATGTTGTTCTGAACACTGAAGTATTTTGAAATGTCCTTCACCTTGAGCCACTAAGTTAACTGACAGAATCAACTCAACAGAATGTGTATTTTTTAGCTTAATCTCCCCAAATCTTCACAGTTATTCCCAGTTCCAAACATTTTCAAAATCCCAAGACATGAAGAACCTCAACCTCCCTTGATGTCCCCAGTCTCAAAGTCCATATTTCTGTAGACATTGCTTTCAGGCATTGCTTGCTTCATTCATTGGTGGTCTACTGGAAGCCATTGTTCTTCTGTTTGCAACCATGGTTCCTTTCATGCCCCCGGAGTTATAGCATCTGTCCCTAAATGTTGACAGGTATGTCACTTCCATCTTTCTGAGCTGTACTTTCATAGCTGAACGTGTCTTCTCCCCACGTGATGAAAGTCAAGAGTCAGACAATCAAGGAGTTGGCTCTGTAGTTGGAGAAGGAAATGTATGTCCTACAATAAAAGAATGAAACAAGGTTTAGCTGGTGGGTTCAGGAAGCAAGGCGAAGAACAATAAAATATATATCTCTAAGAGTGTTGTCGAAGGCTTTCATGGCCGGGATCACAGGGTTGTTGTATGTCTTTCAGGCTGTGTGGCCAGAAGTTCATGGCCAAGAATACTTCTGGAACATGGCCACACAGCCCGAAAGACATACAACAACCCTATATCTCTAAGACTTGGGAAAGTTGTGACAAGTGAATTCCCCATGGATAGGACTTTGCGGGAGAGTCAGCTTAATGCAATGGTTTGAGCACTAGACTATAACTCTGGAGAGCAGGGCTTAGTTCCCAATTGGTCCTGGAAATCCATTAAGTAACTTTGAAAGTCAACACATTTCAGCCTTAGATAACCCCATGATAAGTTTGCCTTAGGGTAGCCACAAGTTAGAAATTACTCTAAGGCACACAAGAACAAGGTCAAGAAGGACCTTGACAGCCATGTACAGTAGAAGGAAGTAACAGTGACATTCCTAATGTTTGAAATTGTTGTAATTCCCCTGAAAACTCATTCTTCCCTCTTAGGGAATCCTCCCACTCCCTGAAACTCTGCCATCTCTTCTCCAAAGTGGTGTCCCAAAAGAAGCATAGTGGGAACTGTCATTTCCTAACAAGGGGAAGAATTCATCTGGCAAAGCCAAGAAAGCTCATTACCTTCTCCAGGCAATCTCTCTGTGGGAGCGGCAGAAGCCCTTGGAGTCCGATGTCCGACCAGCTCTGCTGCGTGTTGCCTTTTTTCCATTCTGAGCCATCTCTCCACCTCCATCTCTGCTCCACATGGGATTCGGGAAGTGATTAGCTAGCTCGCAGTCTTTCTCAAATGACTCACTGGAAGAAAAAAAACAGATCATGCTTTTTGAGCCGGTGGCAATACCCCATGCCTTGCATTTTTATACTGTTTACTTGTCTTTCTCTGTGTGACCCCAAATTGAAGTCTTTCTCTGATGTCACTAATGCATAGGAACTAGGGAGCTGCCAGTCTGTTCCCAGGAGCCTGATTCCCTCTTATCTTGCTCTTTGACAGCCAGAGAACTGTAAACATTTAAGCAAGTGAAAGGACTGTTTCCTCCTTCGCTTGTTGCAAAAGTTCTTTTGGGTGCTAATTTCAGGTGCTGGGAGGCAGGAAAGAAAGGGGGTTCACTAGAAGTGCATCTATGTTGTAGAATTAATGCAGTTTGACACCACTTCAAGAACCATGGCTCAATGCTATGATTCTATAGCATTGAGTCATGGCAGTTCATATGGTGTTAAACCACATTGATTCTGTAGTGTAGATGCACTCTATATCTCCTTAGACTAGATTGGCTAATGAAAACTATCACCCTTTTATGAGAAAATGATTCAGTGGGTTGTCGGGAGGAAAAAAGACATACTTAAAGCTATACTAGTATCCCATTGTAACTAGTAAAGTTCTAGCAGGCTTCTATTCAGTCTTAGCTCTGAGAGGCAGCTGAAGAATACATGGGTTCTGGCCATTTTTTCCATAACCCAGCCCAGATAAATATATTTTGCTAATTTATCATAGGCCAGTAACCTATTTATCTGGATAGGGCATATCTACATTTCTCCAATTACCATCTAAGCCTGTGGGTTCCCAGCCTCCAAAACAGTACTTTCTGACTCTGTGGATCTTGCTCAACCTCCAAGGACTGAATCTGACCCTCTAAATTTAGAGGTTATATTGTCCCATCCCCATTTACAGGAGATCAGTCAAGGAAGAGCTATCTTACCTGTAGCTTTGAGAAAGGACTCGCACTCCAAGTTGTCCTTTATTGCTTCTCTGGTGGTAAAGGGAGCAGATGCTGTCTTCAGACACATTCTTCCTTCTCTTGCTTTCTTCCTTTTTGATCCACAATGTTGTTAGTCAATGTTCTTAGTCATATATGCAATGACTAGTTCATTATGCTGAGTGGTGCTGATAGTTTCCTTCATGCAGTTAGAGGTTGCAAACTTTTTGCAGTACAAATTTCAGCTTCACTTCTCTCTCTTGCTCTCACCAACACTTGGTCCAGCTAGCCAAGTTTCTCAACGTTGCTGGCAGTGGACTTGGAGGTTTCTTCAAGCTCTTCTTTCTCAAATCAGTCTTATGGTGGGGAGGAAGTCTGTCAACAGTTTTTGTGACTTGGCTATAGTTTTGATAGCTCACTCCATCACCCAAACATCCAGTCTGTCTTTCAAAAATCTGTCTTTCAAAAAGAACCGTAAGAGGGTTCTGTAGCATTGCTGTTGTTCTGAGGCATAGATCTGGTTGGCTTCAGGTCTGAATTCGAGCTGTGTTTGTGTATCCCACACACCCTGCTTTCTAACTCTGGCATAGCTTTTGGGTACAATCGGATCTTTCCTCAAGTTCTTTTGGCGGTCTAATTGCATTTTCCCTTCCCTTTCCACTATGTAGCCACAATGTAAGAATGTCTTAGCAGCCCAATGAGATAAGTATCCCACTATAGCTATCCCATCTTCTCCCACAATTCAGAAGATAGAGAAGTAAATTAGTCCATTATTATGATGAAGATGGTTTTCCTGGAGCTGAAAGGCCTTAATAATCATATCATAGCCCAAAAGCTTCTAGAGACCCACTTGAAATGAAAAGCAAATATTGGGTTAATTTTATTTTGGCAACTTGCCAAAAATGCTCCAATCTATTAATAAAAGTTGGAGGGAAAGGAATAAATGCAGAGAGCAGTGGCTTTCTCAAGAGTTAGCAAATGCTCACTGATTGATATGAAGGCAAGCAGAAAACACTTGGAAGGGATTCCTGGAAGGAAGGGAGACTGCCTGGAAGAAAAAGTCCATTGAAGGACAGGACTGATTCTAAGCGGGAAGGATCTTCGGTTGTGCATGTTAACTCCCTTGACAACCAATGCCAAAGGAAAGGTGGCCAGTTCTGCCACAGAAGAAAGGCTGGTTGCCTTTGTTACATAGTCCAGTCCTTACAATGGCTTTTTTTAAAAAAGAAATCCTCAAAATAGCCATCAGTTTCTCCAGCTTGAACCCCTCTTGAGCAATTCAGGCTAACCATGTTCTCCACATGGTCCACCTCAAAGAATAGGCAATTCTCCTCCTAATGGCCAGTGGACTGAGAATATCCTCAGGCCTCCCATGGCTGAAAGTTTCCACTAGTAAGAAACCATCATCCTCAATAAGCCAACATCTGGGTCATAACATAGCTCATATCACTGTGGTTGGTGGAATAGAAACTTCTGGCTGAGTCCTGTCACTCGCTGCAGAACTGGCAGTAATAGAAGGAGGCAGGATCTCTACTGAATCTCCTAGTTGGTGCTCTGGGGTCCTCTGAGGGCTGGGATCTGCAGAGTTATCGAAGTTGCACTCAACTTCTTTCCCTCTCTGGATCAGCTGCTCTAAGGTCTTAGGGTAGGGGTGGCTAAGGAAGCGCTTGAGTTTGGGCTGGAGGGTCCCTACAACATACTCAATGACCTCCTCCTCCTCGGCCTCCACGTAGAGAGTCTGGTAGAGGTCTCTCTTCCTCCAGAGGAACTGGTCTAAGGGCTCCCCTTCCTTCTGGGGCAGATCCAGCTCCCTCTTGATAGCATCCCTAGTCAGCGTGCCCTCGCTGTATTGGAGGAATTCTTTCTTGAACTCCAGCCAGTTCTTGACAGAGTCCTGCTTGTACTCCCACCACTTCTTGGCCGGACCATTCATGTGGTTTTGGATCTGAGAGAGCCAGTACTCCTCAGTCCCACCTACCTGCTTCAAGTAGTCCTCCAGGTGAGTTAGGAACTCCCTGGGGTCCTCAAAAATCTGGGTCTCCACTGGAGAAGGTGGCACATCCTCTGGGGCAGTGACCCACTGGTAGGACTCGTGGGGCTGAGGGATTTCCCCAGTTGGAGGAGGTGTCAGGGCATACATCTGGCTCATGTCTAGGGCATAGTCATAAATCTCCCCTTCACTTGACCTAATCTCGGGCCCACCTACGCCAACAGAGACTGTCTGCCGGGGATTATCCGCATGGCAGTACTTCCCTCCACCGGACTCCAGCCGGTCAGCCCACCTCTCCAGGCGGAAAAAGACTTCCTTCCAGACATTCATTTCCCTCTTGACCCACCTCTCCAAGTGAGCAATGGTCTCCTGACATCTAGACAAGCAGGCCTTGATGGACTTCTTCCACCGCTGGTTCTCAGCAGCCGAGGGCACATGGTCCTCGAGGTTGTTCTCCAGCTTGCCCACCGATTTCTGCAGGCCTTTCAGCTCCCGCTCCACCTGTTTCGACACCTCGGTCAGGAGGTGCCGGTGAGTTCTCCTAACATGCTCCAACATCTCTGCCCTGCACTTCCCTATCTGGAGAATGACATTGGGCTTGCTGTTGTTGTTGTTGTTGACCACCCCGCGGTGACCCTGGAAAGAGTGGATGTTCCCATGGTTGAAATTCTCAATCTGCATGGTTGTTAGCTCGGCTACAATCACCTACTTGGACCTGAATCCCTTTTAACTGGCTCTCTGACCACCCACCTGTCCCAAAGAGGACTCCCTGCTTCCCTCTGCAAAATCACAAACACAACCGAATCAGAAATCACCCCCCAAGAAGAGTCGCGGTCCGAGTCCAGTTGTGCAAAAGCAGTCCAAGTCCAGGAGAAAGAAGCAAATGGAAGAAGTTTTCGGCTCCTCCGGTTGTCTTTAATCCCGAAAGGATGCAAAGATGCAAGTGCTTGCCGGTATTCCCTCCGCTGCTTCGCTCTTGCTTCGGAGAACTAGAAGTGAACAAGTGCTCTGAATCTCTCTCTCTGAGCTGCAAAACAGAGAGAGCTGATCAGCTTCTCTGAGCGATCTGTCTCCGGCTCTGTCGGATACCCATACTTATACTCCATGCAGCTCTGTCTGTGGGTGTAGCCAATCCTCTTTGCTCACTGCCAGAGAGCTCCTGATTGGCGGAGAAGGATTCGGTGGAAAACACAGCTCCTGGCACATCTCCCTGCCCACCCCCTCCCTCTCGCTTTGCCCACCCCCTCCCGCACACCCCCAGACTTGAGTCGAGAAGCACTTTCAAAGGTTCTGCAGACAGTTGGATGGATGGATGAGTAATTCTTACCTTTTCTCCCCCGACCACCACCACAGCCCCCTTGCTCCCTCCTTCTCAGCCTCCACCACCCCCTTCCCACACCCCTTCCTCACTCTGATTCACTCTGCAAGGTCCTCATTAAAATACTCTTTCCAAGAGACCCCTGACAAAAGGGAGAGAGATTGAAAGGCAATGTATCACAAGAATGGTCCCTGATGCTTTCCCCCACATCTCTCTTTTGTTAAACACAGAGAGAATGCTTGCACGTGCCTTCAAGTCTCTGGTCCACTTATGCCCACCCCATTAAATTTTCATAGGGTTTTCTTAGGCAAGGACTATTCAGAAATTATTTTGACAGTTCCTTCCTCTGAAATACAGCCTACAGCACCCGATATTTAATTTTCATCGAGTTTTCTTAGGCAAAGGCTCCTCAGAGGAGCTTTTGTCGGATCCTTCCCCCAAAATAAAGCCAACAGCATGCTATTTATTGGTGGTCTCCAATCCAGGACTGACACTGCTTAGTATCCAAGATTAAATGGGATCCGGTGCATTTAGGGTATTTGGCATGTTTGTATGTGTTGACACAGTGACCTCATGCATTTTTCATAGGTTTTTGCCTCTGAAACAAAACCAACAGCATGCAAATGTATCCTGTAAAATTTTGCAAAATAATGCAAGAGGATTGATGTTTTCCAGGCTGTATGGCCATGTTCTAGAAGCATTTTCTCCTGACGTTTCACCTACATCTATGGCAGGCATCCGCAAAATAAAGCAAGAGGGTTGATGTATGTTTTCCGGGCTGTATGGCCATGTTCTAGAAGCATTTTCTCCTGATGTTTCACCCACATCTATGGCAGGTAGGTATCCGCAAAATAAAGCAAGAGGGTTGATGTATGTTTTCCAGGCTGTATGGCCATGTTCTAGAAGTATTCTCTCCTGACGTTTCACCCACATCTATGGCAGGCATCCGCAAAATAAAGCAAGAGGGTTGATGTATGTTTTCCAGGCTGTATGGCCATGTTCTAGAAGCATTTTCTCCTGACGTTTCGCCCACATCTATGGCAGGCATCCTCAGAGGTTGTGAGGTTATGAATAAGCCCTGAATTCTCCAGTGTACATGGACCTTACCCTAGATTTTCTTGGTTTCTTGGTTGATATGGTATGTAGTGTGGTTAGATTATTATTATTATTATTATTATTATTATTATTATTATTATTAGCATTAATATCTATTATTATTACCCCGCTTTCCTCTCGTAAACAGGACTTGCACTGGCTACTTTAGGTAGTCACCTGAAAGTAGGTTTATTAGGCATTAAATCCAGGATAATAACATTTCATGAACGAAACTGAGTGGGACCCGGTCTTTCCAAATGAGAATTGGGGAGTCAGACATACTTACTGGCATGATAGTAACTGCAATAATGTTGGGGTGAAGATTTTGGAGGGGGGTGTGTGATTGTGTGTAATAAGATGAATAGGCTTTGGACAGGGGGGCGTCCCACCCATCACGGCCTTGACACAAAATTAAATCCACCCATCTCTGCGAAACCTGCCAATTTGTAAGCCTGAATCAGTCGCTTAATCACTTGCCCGGCCCACAGACGCAAATGATGCTCGGCTTTTTTTCTCCTCCGGCTCTGGTTGATGAAGCAGGAAGCCGAGCCATAAAAGGACACCGGGGACTTATATAACCGGCAGATCAAGAGATTCCCTTTGGAGAAAGGCAGAGTTTCCCCATCCGGAAATCCAAGCCGTCATTCAGAGAGAGATTGAACGGCAGGGATGATGGGGATGACAGGAGAGTGATGCCAATCAGGATGAAGAAAGGGGGCTGCTATTTGAAGAAGGGGGGGGTTATCTGTTTAAGCAGGGTTGGAGGGTTACATAATTTGGTGCCCCCACACCCCAAATTTGCAATTGAAATTTTCATTATTTTTTCCTATGCTGTATATAGAATTAGATCCTTAAATAAAAGCACGATCCAAATGAGCTGCGGGGTTTGTTCCTTATGGGGTTTTGGGAGGGGGATCTGGGGAGTTTTTTCCCTTTGGCGTATGGGAAGATGCTGAAAGTTGGAAGTTCCTGCCCGGTAAACTTTTGATGTATGCATGTATGTGTGTGCTTTTATCACTAAGTTGTGGATTGGAAAAAAATAAAATTAGATCAAAATAGACAGACTTTGATTAAATTCTGGATCTTCTTCTGCTTTGTGTTGTTCGGAAAGATGGTGGTTTCATTCTCTTGAGGTTGCACTTTATCTTGCCCTATTAGTGTACTGTAGGAGCCCCGGTGGCAAAGTGCGTTAAAACACTGAGCTGCTGAACTTGCAGACCGAAAGGTCCCAGGTTCAAATCCTGGGAGCGGCTTGAGCGCCCGCTGTTAGCTCCAGCTCCTGCCAACCTAGCAGTTTGAGTAGATCAATAGGTACCGCTCCGGCAGGAAGGTAACGGTGTTCCATGCAGTCATGCCGGCCACATGACCTTGGAGGTGTCTACGGACAATGGCGGCTCTTCTGCTTAGAAATGGAGATGAGCACCAACCCCCAGAGTCAGACATGACTGGACTTAACGTCAGGGTGCCAAATCCATGTTTTTATCATGTTTGTCTTTTATACATACAGTATATTATTATATTTAGAATGGTAATTTCCCTTCTGTCAGTATTTTTTGCTGTTATTATATGTTGTTTGCTGTTTTATCCGAGTTTGGCCCCATGTAAGCCACCCCGAGTCCCTTTGGGGAGATAGAGGCAGGGTATAAAAATAAAGTATTATTATTATTATTATTATTATTATTATTATTATTATTATTATTATTATTGCTATGAGAGAGAGAGAGAGAGAGAGAGAGAGAGAGAGAGAGAGAGAGGGATATATATATATATATATATATATATATATATATATACCTGGGAATTTCCAGGTTCTTTGAAGACTTGGGGTGCATCATGCTCTCCTTTCTCCTATTTAACTTCTGAGAGAGAGAATTCTATCCAATTGTTCTATATCCACAGATTTCACCATCCACAGTTTGAAAATACCCCCCCCCCCCCAAATCTCCCCAATGCAAGCCTGGATTTTGCCATTTTATATAAGGAGCACCATTTTACTTGTATATTCAGGGACACCAGCATCCATTGATTTTTTTATCAACAAACGTATCTCTGAACTTATCTCCCCCTATGAGCCGCCCCGCAGATTAAGATCTTCCAGTGAGGCCCTGCTCTCGGTCCCGCTGCCGTCACAGGTGCATTTGGCTGGAACGAGGGACAGGGCTTTTTCGGTGGTGGCTCCGCGGCTGTGGAACTCCTTGCCAAGGGAGATTAGGGAAGCCCCCTCACTCATGTCTTTTAGGAAGCAGCTGAAGACCTGGATGTGGGACCAAGCTTTTGGCCCATCCTAAGATACGGTTGATATAATCTGATGTATTTGTTGGATTAATGTGAAATTGAATACAGACTGGCTCTGACTTTTGGCCCAATGCTACTGGCCCTGTTGTAATGGTCACACAGTGTTTTACTGTTTTAAATGGGATTTGATATTGGTTTTTAAGTGTGTTTTTACAATCGTTTGTTTTACTATATTTTGTATTATATGTGGCATTAATCTTGCCATTATGTAAGACCGCTCTGGGTCCTCCTGGGGGAGAAGAGCGGTATATAAATTAAATAAATAGATAAATAAATAAATAAACAGGAGTCATGGAAATAAATCCCTTCAGATAGCAACAGTACTGTCTTATGCACCTCGAAGTTGTTCCTCACCTATGGCAATCCTAAGGTGATCCTATTTCAGGGTTTTCATGGCAAGATTTGTTCAGAAAGGAGGCTGAAAGAGTGTGACTCACCCAAGATCTCCCAGTGAGTTTGATAGCTGAGTGGGAATTCGAACCCTGGTTTCCAAGTTGTAGTCCAATGCTCAAACCAGTACACCTTGCTGGCTCTCTGATGTAAGCAATGGAAATGTAGACGTAAAGGAAGACAGCTACTCCATAGATAGATGCCTGTTTGGGACTCTTCGTAATGCTTCCAAACCTTAGAGTCTGGAATCCTCTTCTCTAGCTTTCAGGAGAAGGAGAGGAGTCTCATGGTGAGAGAATAACCTTAAAAACTGCATATGAATATTCTTGTTAGAATTTCCTTTTAAAATGACAGTCTTCTGTGTGGTGATGGTTGCTGCTTAAATGTACCATGGTTCATGATGTTACCAAAGCCTCATCGCTAGGACGTCATCATCTCAGGACTTTGGTGACAAACTCATGGAGTCAAGCCATGATTCTCAACTGCGGTGCTCAAGGTAGTTTGGATTTTATTTATTTATTTATTTATTTGCAGTATTTATATTCCGCCCTTCTCACCCCGAAGGGAACTCAGGGCGGATCACATTATACACACATAGGGCAAACATTCAATGCCCATAAACACATCAAACAGAGACTGAGAGACACACGCAGAGGCAAGTTAACCTTCTTCTGAGGGGATGTTCGATTCTGGCCACAGGGGGGAGCAGCTGCTTCATCATCCACACTGACGGCACTTCCTCATTCCAGGTCGTAAATTAGTTAATCTTGCCTCCCCACTTTATAAGTGGTACCTTATCTCCTACTTGATAGATGCAACTATCTTTCGGGTTGCTAGGTCAGCAACGAGCAGGGGCTATTTTTATTTTTAATTGACGGGTGCTCACCCCGCCACGGGCTGGCCTCGAACTCATGACCTCATGGTCAGAGTGATTTAAGGCAGCTGCTCAACAGCTGCCCCACAGCCCATCAGTCAAAAACCACAGCTAGTGTGACTAACAGTAGGTGATTTGGGGACCTGCAACTCCAAAACACAGTAGCAGTGTAGCCTTTGAGAGCCAATGTGGTATAATGGTTTGAGTGTTGACTCACAGTTCTGGAGACCAAGGTTTGGATCTCCACTTGGCCATGGAAACTCACTACTTGACTTTGAGCAAATCATACTCTCAGCCTCTGAACAAACTACTCAAGAAACTGACTGTAGGTTCACCTGAGGGTCACCTTAAAGATGGGAACATCTTGAAGATGCACACAATGCAGTATATTGGATTCAATGTGCTGTCCTGGTTTGAGCATTGGGCTATGACTCTTGAGAGAAGAATTCGAATCCCTGCTCAGCCATGGAAATCCAATGATTGACATTGGACAAGCCACACTCTCTCAGCCTCAGAAGAACAAACCCTAATATGAAATCTCATCCCACAAATCATAGACGACCTGAAGGTACCCAAGAGCAATGGCAACAACAGCAACAACAAATATTGGGCCTGTATTTAGAAACGGATGGGTTGTCAGATGGCACAATTCATAAAATCATACATTTATAGAACTCCAATGCAGGAATGTGTTCCTAGTTGGATCAGGAAAAGCACCCCAACAGATGACCATCTGACATCAGTTTCAGAGCCAACTAAAGGGCAGCATTCAACCATTTCTGGGTTAATTTCTTCCGCAAATAAACAACTTTGTCCATCAAGAAATTCCTCCTGATATTTAGTTGGATTTTCCTTTTTTGTCATATGGCTTACCCAAAGTTACCTGTTGAGCAGGGATACCAACTAGTTCATCTTATGTGTAGTTTTGCATAACTTTTGGAAAAAAATGTACTAAAAATCATTTGCATTAAAAATATAGTTTGGTTTTTTAAAAAAGGTCATTTTGTGCTGAAACCAATGTACTTTGCATAAATTCATTCTGGCAGGCAACATATTTTTCTGTGCAGAAATGCTGGGGTTTCTCAGAAAAAGGCTTTGTGTGGGTTGGTTTGTTTGCACAAACGAATCCTCCACCAGAAGAAGGAGAAAAAACTTGTGAATTATTAAAGATCCGTATTCTCAGTGGGGTGTTTCTATATGTCAAGATATCTTTTTTTCAACAAAGATGCAAACCTTTGGGAATATTCTTTCCCTCCATAAATCTGGTTGCTGCTACACTGTAAAATCAATGCAGTTTGATATCACTTTAAATGTCATAGCTCATTGATGTGGGATTATGGGATTTGTAATTTGGTGAGGCATCAGCAATCTTTGACAGAAAGGGTTGTAAAACTACAACTTCCAGGATTCAATAACATTAAACCAGGGCTGTTGAAGTGGGGTTAAATTGCATTAATTCAACATGTTGTTGAAGGCTTTCGTAACCAGAATCTCTGGGTTGCTGTGATTTTTCTGGGCTGTATGGCCATGTTCCAGAAGCTTCTCTCCTGATGTTTCTCCCACATCTAAGACAGGCATCCTCAGAAGTTGTGAGGTCTGTTGGGCCAGCTAACACCTCCCAACAAAGGATTCCCCCAGGCAGGAAGCAGCCAGGCTTTGAAGCTGCAAGACTACTCAATACTAATCAAGATGGCCAATTGAAACATTCACACTTGCCTCCAACAGAAAAGGGTTTTGTCTCCCACCCTGGACATTATTCCACAGATATATAAACTCCACTTGACTAGTTTCCAACAAGTTGCCCAGTCTTCTGTGTGCCCGGGGGGGAGTCTCTCATCCGGCGACAGTCACTTAAGGTTCCAGGTATTAACCTGCCACTTTTGGACTCTCACTTGCTGAGGTGTTCCTGTGAGTATCTCTGTAGATCTTAGGAAGCTGTTACTTGATTTAAGGCATTGGCGTGCTGGCTGATATCCGAACAGGGGATGGGTTGGAGATGGCAATGCCTTGGTCCTTTCATTGTTGGCTGCTATTTCCCAAGGGATGTCAGGTGGTGCAATGCTGGCTAAGCAGTATAATTTCTCCAGTGGTGTATGAAAGCCTTCAACAACACAGAGATTGGAATTTTCTCAATGGAAAGTCTAAATAAAAATCCCAGAATAGAATCTTTGTAATGAAAGTGGCATCAAAGCACTGTACTTATTGCGTGCAAAAGAGCTCGATATTAAATGTATCCTTGGCTGAAAGTGGACTAAAGTCCTTCCCTACCCTATTTCCTGAGCCAACAATTTGCCCCCTGCAGATGAAGGCAATACATATATTTACAGGGTTGTTGTATGACTTTCGGGCTGTGTGGCCATGTTCCAGAAGTATTCTCTCCTGACGTTTCACCCACATCTATGGCAGGCATCCTCAGAGGTTGTGAGGCATGGATAAACTAGGCATGGAAGGTAAATATATATCTGTGGAGAGTCCAGGGTGTGACAAGTGTCCTTTGTCAGTTGGAAGCCAGCACTAATGTTGCAGTTAATCACCCTAATTAGCATTGGAAAGGTTTGTCTCTTGCCTGGGGGGTATCCTTTGTTAAGAGTCATTAGCCATCCTTGGAGCTCCTCTGCCCTCAGACAGAGAAATCAGCCATAGCAGAGCACTTGATGAACCAACCTGGACACAGTATATTATTTGAGAACACAGAAATGCTGGACCACTCCAACAACTATCATGTCAGACTACACAGAGAAGCCGTTGAAATCCACAAGCATGTGGACAACTTCCACAGAAAGGAAGAAACCATGAAAATGAACAAAATCTCTCTACCAGTATTAAAAAAACTCAAAAATCAGAACAGTAGATGGGAAGCGACACTCTGAGGGCAGAGGAGCCCCAAGGACAGCTAATGACTCTGAACAAAGGATACCCCCCAGGCAATTCCAATGCTAATTAGGGTTATCAACTGCAGCATTAGCACTGGCTTCTCAGTGACAAAGGACTCTTGTCACACCACGGACTCTCCACAGATATATATTTTTTTTCCTTTCCTTGCCTAGTTTATCCATGCCTCACAACCTCTGAGGATGCCTGCCATAGATGTGGGCGAAACGTCAGGAGAGAATACTTCTGGAACATGGCCATACAGCCTGAAAGACATACAACAACCCTGTGATCCCAGCCATGAAAGCCTTCAACAACCCATATATTTACATGTACATATATGCAAATTTTGCATATATTTGAATGGTGATCGAAATACACTGAATAATTTCCAAAAGGGAAACACAAAGATTTCTGTTTCATGGTTTTGTTTCTGTTATCTTTGCTGAGCTTTGCCTTCTTTGTCTATCCTCCCTCCCTCCCTGTTGTTGGCAGACCACCAATTCCCTTGCAAGGCACCATTGTTGGAGTTAGTTGCTGGCTTTTCCCCCCCAGACTATGAACAAGGGATTTTCTTTTTGGATTTCCTGGGGAATATCTGGCTGATGGGATGTCATGACAACCATGCCTATCAAGGGTTTCTAATAAAAGGAAGGTGAGCAGACAGAATTGGAGATGAAGAAGAGCCGGAAGTAACACAGGGTTGACGGAGGGAGGGAGAGATAGAGGCAGATGGCAGAAGTGGCACAGAAAAGCCGAAGGAGAGCAGAATGGGGAAATGAAGAGGGAGAAGCAGGGGAGGGAGAGAACAGAACTGGGTAAAAAGAACAAGCAAGATCATACAGTCATAGACTCAGACTTGGAAGAGACCACCAAGGCCATCCAGCCCAACCCTCTACCAAATGCACAATCCAAGCATTCCTGACAGATGGCCATCTAACTCTGTTTAAAAACCATCCAGAGAAAAAGACTCTACTGGAATCCCAGGCAGTATATTTCACTGTCAAATAACATTTATGATTAGGAAGCTTTTCCTAATATTTAAGTGGAATCTTTTTTTCACTGCAATTTGTATCCATAACTAGGGTTGTGTGTTGTGACTCAGCCTTTGTGTGACTCTGATGAGGATTCTGGGATGCAGTTTCAAGATGATGGGATTCAGGTTCAGGATGAGTTTCAAGATGACTCTGATGGGAATTATGGGATTCAGGTGCAGGATGTCCCTGCTGTGGGAGATGGGGAGCAGGGAGGCTCTCCCGCCGGGCTGTGGCGCAGGCTGGAGAAGCAAGCCAGCTGCAACCAGCTGCAATGAATCACTCTGTCCAGGAGGTCATGAGTTCGAGGCCCGCTTGGAGCCTGTGTTTGTCTTGTCTTTGTTCTATGTTAAAAGGCATTGAATGTTTGCCTATATGTGTAATGTGATCCACCCTGAGTCCCCTTCGGGGTGAGAAGGGCGGAATATAAATGCTGTAAATAAATAAAGGAATGATGTTGTTGCTGATGATGGTTTTCAGGTGCAAGAAGCAGAAAGGGAGAATAGCTCCCAGCCTGATAACACTAACGAGCCCTGTGGCCTTGAAAGCGATGATGAGGCCACGTTTCTAGATCGGGCTAGTCGTTTGAAATTTTGGGGGTTGCGTAGAAGCCTCAGAATAGCAACTAAGAGGGAGGTCAAACGGCAAAGAAATGCCTTCATGGTATGCTATTAAAACAGTCTGCTGAAAGGCAGACTGTAAAAGCAATTCCTCGCTTGAATCAAGAACTAAGTCTACTTTCCTGCATTATCTTATAGCCTGGATGTATCCTCGTTTCTGGGACTTTGGTTTCGTTTTAAGGACCTTGCTTCATGCCTAAAGTTTCCATGGATTTGTTCTTACAGCCTTGTTTTTAGAACTGAACTTTTACCTTTTATGAATTATCTTTTCCTTATTTCCTAATAAACTACAAAAGACTACAATCTGTGTGCATCCTGGTGTCTTTAGCAAGGTGAAGCTAACCTGAGGTGCGACATTGTGCAACCCAGGTAAATCTTGTCCTGGCTTTCCGTGGGGGGCCCAATCCATTTTTGCACCTTCACAAAATCAGGAGGGCAGATATCTGTTTTTGCTCTGGGGTGCCAAAAGATCCATTTCCTATCGGCCCATTATGGGAGGGGGCTTCCCAGGCTCCCCATCCTGTTATAGGCATTTAAGCTGTTTCTACTCTAGAGGAGAAGCACTCATAGCTGCAGGCAGGTGCACACTTTGAGGAGGCGTCTTACCTGTTTTTCTAAAACAGAGGAGAGGCACTTTCTGGACCTGCGTGCCTCATGCGCACTCTCCAAGGAAAGGAGGCAATATGCAAGTTCTATTTCTTACTCTAGAGGAGGTGCTTGGCTGTAGACAGGCATGGGTGCTTTCTAGGTTTGCACGCCACACACGCACTCTCCAAGGCAAGGAAGCAAGTTCTGTTTCTTACTCTAGAGGAGCCGCTTGCTGAAGGCAGGCATGGATGCTTTCTGGGTCTGCATGCCACACACACACTCTCCAAGGCAAGGAGGCAATCGGCAAGTTTTGTTTCTTACTCTAGAGGAGGTGCTTGCAAGAGCTTTCTGGGCCTGCACACCACACACACACTTTCAAAGGCAAGGAGGCAAGTTCTGTTTCTTACTCTAGAGGAGGTGCTTGCAAGAGCTTTCTGGGCCTGCACACCACACACACACTTTCAAAGGCAAGGAGGCAAGTTCTGTTTCTTACTCTAGAGGAGGTGCTCGACTGCAGGCACATTCTTTCCAAAGCAAGGAAGCTGCTCACAAAAAGCAGGCAAGGAGCCGGGTTCAGTTCTCACTTGTTTTCTATGTTGAGCCAATTTTCATACTGGGAAGGAGCTTCCCGTTACGTGTCCTGAAGTAACAAAGGTAGCGAATTAAATACAGGAAATGGAGGAAACTGATTCCACACAGAACCCTATCCAATCCATTACTCTACGTGTCCTGGTCTATGGAGCAGCAGAAAACAAGGTTGCACCTCCTCAATGTGACATCCATTCAAATATTTAAACATACCATGTCCATTTTAAGCCACCTTCTCTTCAAACTAAACATACCCAGAGCCATTCTCTGCCCCTCAGAGGGCTTGGTTTCCAAGACTTAGGTCATTTTAATCACCCTCCTCTGAACATCTTCCTGCTTGTCCTTATCCTTCTTGAATTATGATGCCAGAACTGGACACAGGTTTATTCCCGATGAGGTCTGACCAAACAGACCTCATTGGGCCCCTTCCACACAGCTGAAGAAAATCCCACATTGTCTGCTTTGAACAGGAATATATGGCAGTGTGGATTCAGATAACCCATTTCAAGGCAGATATTGTGGGATTTTCTGCCTTGATATTCTGGGTTATATGGCTGTGTGGAAGGGCACTGGGACTTCCCTTGAGCTGGACACCAGGCTCCAATTGATGAACTTAGTTGACAATATTGGTGATTATGGTGCTGCTGACTATATTTATTTGTACCCCATTTTAATCTTAGAATCCACACCCAAAGTACTAGGTGCTGAGATGACTAAAATGAGGCTGTCATGCTAAGCATATCTTGAGAAGACATTACTCACCAGAAAGGACTATAAGCCTTGGTAAAGTGGAGGGCAGTAGGAAAAGAGGAGAATCCAGTTTCAGATGGAGAGACTCAATCTAGGAAGCCATGGATGCCCTGAGTCTGCAAGACCTGAGCAGGGATGGTAAGGAGAGAATGACTTGGGCATCCATCATTCATGGGGTCACTATAAGTTGAAGTCAACTGGAAAGCCCACTCCTGTTTTCAACATGGCAACTCCAAGTGTTGGTCACAAATTTCAGATCTGGCCACCTTCTTCATAGGTCTTGAAAAGAATGGCTAGGGTGTTCAGATAAATTTCTCATAAAGTCCCTTCCGTTTTTGGTTAGTGATGCCTGGTTTCTAGGGCAACCAGATGCAAAAAAAAGGTAGTGTTCCTGCATCTTTCGCATCTAGAGTAAGGGGGGCGGGGGTGAATCCAAATTAGAAGAAGCGATATTCCACCTAAGCATTAGGAAGAACTTCATGATTATAAGATCTGTTCATTGGGCACTTTCAAACAGGATGTGTTACTTTATATATTGCTGCGTGTCAGGTGGGTTGGACTAAATGGCTTTTGTGGAACCAACCATGATTTTATGATTCTCAAGGCTGATCGCTTATAAGGAGCAGGTCCAGACATCACAGATTCATTGCAAGGGAGAAAGCTATCAACAGTTCTCATAGATTTTGTGTGACATGCACATTTTCATCTCTCACAGTTCAAAGCTGTAATGGAGATTAGGAGGCCGCATTGTTTCCCACTTAGACCTTGAACTGTCAATATTTTGTTCCTGAATACCTTGCAGTAATGTTGCCAATTGTACCAACCTGAAGTGCACTTATGAGAATCTTTCTGTGTGTTCCTGTGTAGCAGAAGGGCATCACATTAGATGGCTCTTGAGATCTGTTTCAACTGTATGATTCAATGATTCTAATACACTATGTAACAAAATTCATAAATATTCTGTTCCTGGTTTGAAAATGTTATTTCCTGTTTAATTGTGTGGTACTTACTTAGAAAGTAGTTGTTATACTCCAGAAACATTTTTTGACTGTCACAAACTATGTTAAATTGTTTGAGACCCTATGAGATATTTCTGCAGTTTCATAAACATTTGTCATGTTTTTATGGCAAAATCAATTAGGAAATGACATCTATAACCCAGGAACAAAAATCATGTTACATAGTGTTATTATTGCACTCTTTGAAGGAGCTCTCCAGGGTGCTGAACTCTAGACTTCTAATACATTTAGCACCTTGGAAAGGTCCTTTAAAGTCTGCCATAAAACCCAATGGATTCACTGATGTCATCACATATCCTGAAGAGTTGTCAAACTTGTAGCCCTCCAGATTTTGGGGCCTTCAAACCCAGAAGCCCTAGCCAGCTTGTCCAATGACCAAGAATTCTAGAAGTTGAAGTCCAAAACACCTGGAGGGCCACAAATTTGACACCAGTGCCCCAAAGACTTCATATCGGTTCTGAGCTCGGAAGCTATACCAAGTCAGGACATTTGTGCTTTGGATCCATGTAGGCCTTGGAGACCACAAAATCACTCATACGTGGTCTTTGGGCCACACTGTCTTTACCTTGTCTTAATATTGTGACTCAGCTGGAGCCTCAGAGTGACTCTGATGGTGATTATGGGATTCAGGTTCAAAATTACTCTGATGGGGATTTTGGGATTCAGGTTCAGAGTGTCCATGTTGTAGAAGATGAGGAACAGAGAGTTTTTCCCACATCAGGGAATGGTGTTGATGATACTGAAACTAGCCAGGTGCAAATTGACTCAGAAAAGGAGGACAGTTCTCAGTCTGATAGCAGGCAGACAGACGCTAATGAACTGGCTGGCCTTGATGAAATGGAATCTCTAGATCGAGCTGACCGTTTGGAATTCAGGGTTCGAAGGAGTGTGAGAATAACAAACAAGAAGGAGGTCAGAGGCCAAAGAAATGCTTTCATGCTTTGCAAAGGGTATTAAAACAGTGTGTTGGGAGACAAACCTTTGTCAAAGCAACTTTTCATTCACCCAAGAAGCATGTTCTCATTCTACTGGATTTCTTCAAGCCTTTGTGTGTTCATGTTCATGGGTCTTTGTCATGCTCTAATGGGACTTTGTTTATTATTGGTCATTTCCTGGATTATGCTCTAAGGCTTTGTTTTGTAACAATCTTTTGGAACTTTACTTCTGCTTTTAAATAATTCTTTATCTTCTATTTTCTAATAAACTACAAAAGACTTCAACCTGTGTGCAGCCTGGTGTATATAGCAAGGTGAAGCTAACTTGAGGTACGACACTTAAAGCCCTTTTCTTCCTACCTGCAATGTTGGCTTAGCAGAACAGTTCTGGTTTTCTAAAGGTCATCTACATTAAAGAATTAATGCAGTTTGACACCACTTTAAGGGGAGATTATTGAGGGTAGTCCCAAGATTAGACACGTTTATTGGGAGCTTCCAAGGGAGACCCGAGAAACAGCCGATTGTGTTGTTGCAGAAGCTATACAAACTTTTGCCAAGTGTCTTCTAGGAGAGAGACATTGGAGGTGATCTTTGTGAGCCATAATCGCTGCCAAGGAACTATAAGAATTTCTGAACAGGAGTCCTGAAACTGTCACGACAGCAAGGCTGAAGGAGCCATCTTCTCCCTTTGGTGATTGAAAGCCACTCAGTACAGTAAAAGAAGTTATAATTTTAAAAGCCTCTAGCCTTCTCTGCAGAATAGGGCTGTAGACTCACCAGAACACAAATCTTAGAGCTCTATACCATTGAGTCATGGCAGTTAAAATGGGGTCAAACAACATGAATTACACAGTCCAGATCCACCCAACAAAACACTTCTCATTGAAGGAGCTGAAAAAGTTTCTCAAGCAACAAAGGTATGTTATGTATGTGATCCAGTAAATGGAAAACAAAAGCCGCCCCAAAATAAACATGATGTGGTCATTTTGACAAGGCAGCCACATCCTCCTGAGCTCCTGAGAGGCAGGTCATGAGCATGAAAATGAGCCATTGGCTCTATTTATGTACCTGCCAGCCATAATGACCCCTTTTAGAGAACCAAACAAAAACTGAAAAATTGTCTGAAGCCCTGGAACATGATGTTTGACTCTCGCTGCTCAAAGGTTCCAGTCCTATGGTTCTTTATTCTGCATTAGTCTCCTCAATGCCATTGCCTTCAGTCCCTCATTGTTAGAAATCCTACACTTTCCAGGCAGGGGTTTAAGCTAAAAGATGAGTGGGTGCCGTGCTTAGAGACTGAGCTTAAACATGATGGTTATAGGCAACCATGGTTTCCATTAATTATTGTTATTATTACCTTCAGCCAAGCACAAAGCCTTTGATTGGCAACTCCCAACTTGTACCCACCCTCAGGGAGTAATATTATGCTCGAAATAATAATTTCAAGGGCAGACAAACTTGTTAGCTGTCTTTTTAAAAAGTTTGCTCAATTGCAATCCACCATTTCTTAATTTTCTCAGCAGGCGGGTGTGTGGGCAAGGATAATATTAATGAGCTATTGATTAGGATCCACTTATAATCTCTTCCCCACGGTGCCAAGCGACGGGAGGCTTAATCAAAAGAAGAAACAAACTCATTCTGCTTATTAACTTGATGCTTTTCTATTTTTTAGCTGAGGGATTTGAATCCCCCCAAGATTGCCCTTAATTAGGATGGTAGGATGATTGTATAAACTCTGGTATAAGCTGACTTCGTGTATAAATTGACTTCATGTATAGATCAACCTCTTGTATACAAGGGCTATCCAGAAAGTAGATTACGTTTTGGAATTAAAAATGAACAAAGTATAGGAGAAAACATTTACCGTATGCAGTTGAAAGCCAGACCCAAATACCACTTCTCAACATAGTCCCCATTGGAATCTAGGCACTTCTCATAGCGATAAAAGAGTTTGGAAAGTCCTTCCCCACCAAACTTTGCCACTTGGCTTGCGTCCTCAACCAGGCGGGCGTCCCTTCCCGCAGCTGCGCATGTGCATGCGCTCAACTTTCCCCCACGCTCATTCTGGATCGTTCTTCTAAGGTTTTGCAAGAAGCACACCTTTCCTGTCCCAAAAAACGGTTGCCATAACCTTCCTTGCAAGCTTTTGCAACACATGCACATGCGCAGCTGCGGAAAGGGACGCCCGCCTCATGTAGAAATCGAACATATGCAGAAGTCGAATACATGTAGAAGTCAACCTCATGTATAAGTTTATCCCATGTATAAGTCTAGGGACGTATTGGGGCCAAAATTATGGATTTTGATATGACCTACAATAAGTCAACCCAGATTTTTTTTTACTAACCTTACTAGAGTTATACATGAGTATATACAGCAGATTGCAACTCATTCTATTTATTCCACAAACCTTTTCTGCTGATGCTTTTAATCACAGCATAATTCTGCAGCTCTGTAAATGTAACATCTACTGAGTTGCTCAATCTTGTTTTCAGCTGCTGCGAAGTACATTTGGCAAACTTTGAAAACAATAACTTTTTTAACTCCTAAAGTTTCCCTACTTACAGCCAATAGGGTAAGTGGCCACATCCTCAGAGATTCTACACCCCTTTCAGTTTATGTATGGTTGCACAAAAATGCATTTTACGAATGGTGCATGACCCATGTGCAAACACCTTTCTTTCCATTCATATGGAGTCTTTTTATGTGGTGTGCGTGTGCTAAAATTTTGTTGCATTTTCGAACTATTCCACACCTTTTTAAGAACACAATGGTCAATAATAATTGTTGTAAACTTTTGTATCATCATGACTTCAGCTTATTTTGTTCTACCCAGCATAATGCAATGGGCATAAAAGGGGGAATTTTAGAAGATCTCAATGGTACAGGAACCCTCTTCATTTTCCACTCTAGCAACCTTCTAGACAGAGCATTGAACCCATCCCAAGTGTTGCCTTATTCTACAACCTTATTAATGCTTTATTCTGTTTTGTGTGGGATCTGGACCTGGCTTTCATGGCAGCTTGCAGATCAATCATACTTAGCACCATTTTTTCTTCCATTCTACTTAATAATGCTTGCAAGACTTTGTTTTTCCTCCCAATAGCATGGAAGCATTTCATGAATGGAGGCAAAAGCAAACCTGAATAGAACAAAGGCCAGGATTCGCAGCAGCATGAATGGAAAAATGATCTGCAAAGAGTTTGCCTTGAATGCTCTGGAGAAATTGCTTCTCGGAATTGCTTCTAATGGTACATTTGCTTCTTCAAAACGACACTGATACCTCACACATCCTTTTCATCCAAGCTGTTGAAAATCTCCAAACAAATGACTATAAGAGGAGAAGAGGATCACAATTGCTGGGAAATAAAGACAGAGCCAGTTAATGACATCAGACCACAAGGAGCTGCTTTATGCTGAACCATCTTATTGTTGCCTGACTAGCATCCGCTTTGCAGGATTACCTTTTCTGGAGATCCTTCGCTTTATTCCTGGGTGTTTTTCCATCCAGGTATTTATCCAGACCCAACTCAGAACTTCTGAGGACTTTATTGCACAAAGTTGTATTTTATGGTATTTGCACAATCACTAATAGAGGCTGCATCCTAGCATGAGCCCCCTCGCTATTACAGTTTTGTCATTCCAAACATGACCATTTTTAAAAAATACGATACCACTGATTTTATGTGTTGTTGAAGGCTTTCATGGCCTGGATCACAGGGTTGTTGTATGTCTTTCAGGCTGTGTGGCCATGTTCCAGAAGTATTCTCTCCTGACGTTTCGCCCACATCTATGGCAGGCATCCTCAGAGGTGTGGGGTATGGATAAACTAGGCAAGGAAAGGAAAATATATATATCTGTGGAGAGTCCAGGGTGTGGCAAGAGTCCTTTGCCAATGGGAAGCCAGCATTAATGTGTCAGTTAATCACCCTAATTAGCATTGGAAAGGTTTTGTCTCTTGCCTGGAGGGCATCCTTTGTTCAGTCATTAGCCATCCTTGGGGCTCCTCTGCCCTCAGAGTGTTGGTTCCCATCTACTGTTTTGATTTTAGAGTGTTTTTAATACTGGTAGCCAGATTTTGTTCATTTTCATGGAGGATGCCTGCAATAGATGTGGGCGAAATGTCAGGAGAGAATACTTCTGGAACATGGCCACACAGCTTGAAAGACATACCACAACCACTGATTTTTTTAAAAAAATACTTACCCAAGGATAGCAAGGAGTAGAGGGAGAGGAGAATTTCATCTCCTGAAATAATCTTTCCAGCTATCAAGATGTGGATAATCTTCACTGGTTACAAAAGTGAGAATGAGGGATGGGAGCGGTGTCTTGAAAAAATTGGTGTTAATAAAGTCACCATACTGGGTCAAAACTAACAAAATGAATTTCAACAAGGACAAATGCAAGATACTACACTTAGCCAGAAAAAAATGAAATGAAAAGATACAAAATGGATGATGCCTGGCTCAACAACAATGTGAAAAATATCATGGACAACAAGCTGAGGATGAGCCAAGAATGTGATGCAGCAGCTTAAAAAGCCAATGGGATTTTGGGCTGCATCCAAAGGAGTATAGCATCTAGATGAGCGGTTCTCAACCTGTGGGTCCCCAGATGTTTTGGCCTTCAACTCCCAGGAATCCTAACAGCTGGTAAACTGGCTGGGATTTCTGGGAGCTGTAGACCAAAACACCTGGGGACCCGCAGGTTGAGAACCACTCATCTAGATCAAGGGAAGTCATGGCACCCTTCTATTCTGCTTTGGTTAGACCTCACCTGGAATACTGTGTCCGATTCTGGGTGCCACAACTCAAGAGGGATATCGACCCTAAGCTGGAATGTGTCCAGAGAAGGGCAACTAAAGTGATCAAAGGTCTGGAAACTATGATTCTCTATGAGGAGCATCTTAAAGAACTGGGTCTATTTAGCCTGCAGAAGAGAAGGCTGAGAGAAGACATGAGAGCCATGTATCAATATGTGAAAAGGTGTCATAAGGAAGAGAGAGCGGGCTTGTTTCCTGGTGCCTTTGAAACTAGGACTAGGAGCCAAGGATTCAAATGACAGGAAAGGAGATTCCACCTAAACATTAGGAAGAACTCCCTGCTCATGAGAGCTGTTCAGCAGTGGAACTCCCTGCCTTGGAGTGTAATGGAAGCTCCTTCCCTGAAAACTTTTAAACAGAGGCTGGATGGACATCAGTCAGGGATACTTTTATTGTGATTTTCCTCCATGGCAAGGGGTTGGACTAGATGGTCCATATGGTCTCTTCTAACTCTGTTTTTTCTATGATTCTATAACCTTGAAACCTCAGTAGAGGATCACTTCAGAATTTAGGTTTTGGCCATGAAATTTCAGGACTTTGAATGTTTCTAATCTGCAAACCTGTAAGCAGATGTCAGCACAGATTGGTTGTGCTTAAGTGGTATCATGGTAGGGACACACTAGACACTTGATAGGCAATTGGTGTTACATATCAATTTGTGAATCGAATGAAGAAGAGGGCTTGCAGTGCCAGTATGAAAAACGGTCTGGCAATAGATTTACTTAGAAAGGTAAGACTATGGCTGAAATGTCAAGGCCGAAATGGAAAGGAAGACAGGTAAATTCCTTCTGCTTTGCAGAATTGTAGGACACCTCATCCCACTTCTTAGCTTGTTTGAGTTAAAAGTGGCAAAAACCTTGTTTTGTATCCAACCTGGAGACTCTAAATCCAGACTCTGAGATTTCACAGTCCAAATCTGAGACATGGCAACATTACCAGGAGGTGGAGAGCGGCTGGTGGCATTGTTAAACATACCCATTGAGCATCAGCACAGTTGCCAGGACTGTGTCATTCTAACAATAAACACCCAAAGCACAAAGTCTAATGTATGGGAGGAAGGAGAGAGGGAGGAGATTTCTGGAGAGTCTATGACAGCTTTTCCAACCCGGATTTCGGCAATGCAGGAGAAACAACTTATAGGGAGGAATTAATTTCCTTTGAGGCAGTGTTCTCATTCAGAAATCCATCCTCTTAAAATGGGCCAGTCCTGGAATCCATAGATAGGAAGCCATTTAATTGTTAGTACAATTGTTTACATATTTGCTCAGAAGGATTTCCCATTTCACTGGGATTTGCTTCTTGGTAGGTATGTGTACAGGACTGCAATGTGTAGAGGATTGGACCCTCTTTGTATAGAAAGGGAGAGAGAAAGAGTGACATAGAAAGATGGTTAGAGACAGAAAGAGAAAGACCATAAATGGTCTAAGACAGTGGTTCTCAACCTTCCTAATGTGGCAACCCCTTAATACAAGTTCCTCACAAGTTCCTCCCAACCATAAAGTTATTTTCGTTGCTACTTCATAACTGTCATTTTGCTACTGTTATGAATCGTAATGTTAATATCTGATATGCAGGATGTATTTTCATTCACTGGACCAAATTTGGCACAAATATTTGATAATGCCCAAATTTGAATACTGGTGGGGTTGGGAGGGGGGATTGATTTTGGCATTTGGGAGTGGTAGTTGTTGTGATTTCACCTACAATCAAAAAGCATTCTGAAATCCACAAAGATGGAATAGAAGTTGGCATATAGAACTCCCATGACCAACAGAAAATACTGGAAGGGTTTGGTGGGCATTGGCCTTGAGTTTGGGAGCTGTAGTTCACCTCCATCCAGAGAGCACTGTGGACTCAAACTTGGCACAGATACTCAGTATGCCCAAATGTGAACACTGGTGGAGTTTGTGGAAAATAGACTTTGACATTTGGGAGTTGTAGTGTTTTCTGATGGTCTAACAACCCCTTGTGACCCCCCAGGGGTCCTGACCCCCAGGTTGAGAAACTCTAAGAGAAGGGAATGGGTAATGTACTAGTTTCCAGGGTGGACAGGAACCAACGCAAACTGATCCCAGTCCCATTGTCCAGACTTCCCCAAAGCACCAAGGTACTCTAAAGTTTCCAGACATGGATCAAAGAGAACCTACACAGGCATCCTATGAACCAGTTCCAAGCTGGGATGTGTCCAGCTGAGTAGATCCATTGATTGAGGATCAATTCAATCCAAGGAATATTTTTCCTACTCCTCTGGAGAGATATGCTGATAAGAAACAGCTTTACCTATGAGAATCAGTACTGGAGGGAAGCATGGTAAAACAAGAAAGTAAAAATGATCTTTCCTATGGAATAAGGTTTCCTCCTCAAGGGAGCTGATTGCTTGCTTTTCAGCTGAACTGTAAACCAAATTTCTTTCTCTGAATTCTTCGACATTAGTCCTGTCCTGATAAGCTCTTCGCATTTTGTCGTCAGATTCCAAGAGCAGCCAAGAACAGGGCAAAGATTAAGACAAAATCATCATCACCATCCTCATCATCGGAAACAGCTGTGCATTGTGTGGTCAGCCAGTGGTCCATTCATGGAAAGGATAGGATTTTTTTTTCCAGTATAGACAAGCTCTGAGAAAATATCTTTCCATCTCCCTGCCCTTCATTTTTCATTCCAATGTTTCCTCTGCAAGACTCCATCTTCTTTTTCATTGAAGAAAGGGGAGCAAAATGCCAAGAGTAAACAAGACTGGCAAATATGGCTTGTGCCTTTAGGGATCTTGTGGTGACCACATAGGCATTCTTTGTCACAATATGGGTCACATTGCATTTTAGCCAGTGCTTACATACTCTGGCATTCGGTTTTAAAGGCATGTTGCATAAATGGCATGAAAAACTATCCCAATATCTGGAGTGCTCAGTAGGGAATGGTTATGTACTTGAATAGGGAGTCCATTATTTCTCTCCCCTAAACGCAACTGTCTGGGAGAAGATACTTTTCATCCATTGTTTGCTTTGATGTAATTTTCTAAACAGTGGGTTGCCCCCTCAGCTGAAATTCCCTTTGGCCTCTTTCTGTGGACAAATGTAATATCTGGGAGGCAGATTTGAAAGCCTGGCTTATAATTACACTGGGAACACACTTCATTTTTTCCTCCCTAAATGTCCTTGGTATCCACTGGGGGTTGATTCAAATCTCCCCTATGGATACCAAAGTCCATAAATGCTTAAGCCTCATTATATAAAATGGTATAGTAAAATGGTGTCCTTGATAGAAAATAACAAAATCAAGGTTTCCTTTGAGGATATTTTTATAGGAATATTTATAAGCTTTTTATGTTTGAATATGTGAATATGGAGAGCCAACTGAATAGCATGAAATGGTGAATGAATAAACTGAAACACTGCTCCATCTAGACAGAGCTTGGAAAAATAACTTTTGTATGACTATAACACTCAGAATTCCCCACTATATAATAAGGAGTGTTTTCCATTTTAAAATATTGTCAAACCGTGGATATTTGAATCTGTGGATGCAGAATCAATTGATATGGAGAACAGACTGTATTTTGTTTTGGGTCTTAAATAGAGCAAGTCAACCCAGGGACTTGTTTGCCATGTACACATTTATTTCGGATTTAGGACCTCTGATTATACACCAGATATCTGATTCTATTCATATCCCTCAGTGCATTTGCAATTAAGAAAAGGTGAACAGATAAGAGGATTTATTTCCCAGATGCTAATTGTCTTGCAAAATGAATTCAGCTCAGCTGTTATTTCTCATCCTCCAGTGTGGTTGTGTAAAATTATTTGTGCAAAAATGGGATGGTGTTGGAAATGGAGATAGTCTCTTTTATTTTCTTTATTTTAATGGCAAGTTTGTCTCTAAGAGAAAAACAAATAACATGTTCTCTTTATCACCAATAGCCAGATAAGACAAGTTTGAAACCGCATTATAGGGTCAGTGTAGACTTTTATGTGCAGAATTTGTTTCTTCTGTTTCCTCCGTTTCTTTCAGTACTTTTGGTACTCCAAGAGCCCATAACAGTAAGGGCCCTCCTGGTACAAAAACCCACCTGACATGAAAGCAACCTGGAATTCTGTCCATTGGTAGCCGAATATCATCCAATGGAGTAGTCCTGAAACTGGTTTTATTTTAAATGAATATATTTGTTTTTAATTATTACGAGGGTTATCCAGAAAGTAGATTACGTTTTGGAATTTAAAATGAACAAAGTATAGGAGAAAACATTTACCATGTGCAGTTGAAAGCCACGCCCAAATACTACTTCTCAACATAGTCGCCATTGAAATCTAGGCACTTATCATAGCAATAAAAGAGTTTGGAAAGTTCTTTCCCACCAAACTTTGCCACTTGGCTCAACCAGGCGGGCATCTGTTCCCACAGCTGCGCATGTGCATGCGCTCAACTTTCCCCCACGCTCGTCCTGGATCGCTCTTCTAAGGTTTTGCAAGAAGCACACCTTTCCTGCCCCAAAAAACGGTCGCTATGATAAGCGTTTTAGCGACGATGCGTAGCTGCGGGTAGGGGTGACCGGCTGGTTGAGGATGCAAGCGGCAGAGTTTTGTGGGGAAGGAGTTGCCAAGCTCATTCATCGCTATGATAAGTGCCTAGATTTCAGTGGGGACTATTTTGAGAAGTGGTATTTGGGTGTGGTTTTCAACTGCATATGGTAAATGTTTTCTCCTATACTTTGTTCATTTTTAATTCCAAAACATAATCTACTTTCTGGATAACCCTTGTATTATGTTTATGTTTTTATTACAGTGGTGTTGCATGTTTTCTATGTGGTATTGAATGCTTACTTATGTTGGAAACCACTCTGAGTCCTTTCCAGTATATAAATAAATTTTTCTAGTTGTTGTTCAAGTTAATTGGTGCTAATGGCTTCATTCCTGTCTACCTGGAGTTGTACAATGGATCTTGACTGGCTAAACAATGGGTAGCAGAGGATGTTGGCATGTTTTGAATGAGTTCCCAGGAAAAGGGCCTAGCAGAGCACTGGATAACTTCAATGATCTTTCGGTCTGAATCCATTGTTAGGTACATTGAGTTTTTGTGAGGGAATTATGTGTACTGCCTAGAGGAATTATGGGATTTGCCCTGATATGTGTGTACGCGTTTTATACAACTGGTAGATTCAGGCCAAAGGTTGCCGGCTGAAGTTAGCTAAACTGGGTTATGGGTGATGGGGCCTGATTTCAGTTTCAATCTGCATTATATAGCAATGTAGATCCATTCTCAGATGCAAAGCTTCATTAAAGTAGAGAGGAAGGCAAAGAGGGAAGAACTTGTACCATTACGCTTGGAGAAGAAAAGTGAGAAATGGGTAGACAGCGTGGGTTGTGTTTATGTACATGGGAGAGAGACAAGGACAGATTTTCTTCTCTCTGAACGCAGGCAAATTCATTTTTCCCACACTCTTCAGTTTTTTTAGGACTGAAAAAGAAAGAAAATAAATGAAGAGGGAGTGTTAGAAAGACGGCCTAACAAAACCAGAAAGCATATTATCCACCCACCTGGGAAATAATTTAACAAAAATGCAGCAATTGTTAAAACATGTATCTTCTATGAAAGACAAATCTATGGGGAAACAATGCATATTCTTACAAAGTCATATAGAGATGGCTTGGTTATGGGACATGGAAAAGAGAGGTCTGTACAGTATTTTAATTTTCTGGTAGGAATGTATTTCATTCTTACAGGCAAAGAGGAAACGTGCTACCATTTTCTCTTCCCTTAGAGAAAGTCATCAAAAACTGTGGACATTATCACACAAGGCTCTGAAAATTGGTTTTGCATTGTAGACTTAATGCAGTTTGACCTCATTTTAACGGCCATGGCTCAATGCTACAGGATTCTGGGAATTGCAATTTGATCAAGCACAAATTGTTGGCACAGAAGGCAAATGTCCGTTTAAAACCACAATTCCCATGATTTCATTGCATTGAACCATGACACTTAATGTCATGTCAATCTGCATTACATTTATAGTGTAGATGCTTCCATAGAAGCTGGTATCCTTTTCATTGGTTTAACCAGAGTAGACCCATTGAATCACTTGTTAAATAGGGAATCATCACATTGGCAAATCTGATTCAGAATCTCAACTCTAGTAAGCATCAAAAATGAGATTTAAGCACTAACACACAGTTACCCTGTTTCCCCTAAAATAAGACATCCCCAGAAAATAAGACCTAGTAGTGGTTTTGCTGAATTGCTAAATATAAGGCCTCCCCCGAAAGTAAGACCCAGCAAAGTTTTTGTTTGGAAGCATGCCCACCGAACAGAACACCAGAGCATGCAGGATCGGTAAATATGGAAATAATGGTAGTAACAAGAAATCCTTGATAGGATTCACAGTTTTTCTGGTTGTCCTGGTTTGTGATGACAACTGCTGTACAGTATATAATAAATGTTCATTTTTTTGTACAACAAGAAATGTGAATTCTTCTTCATAGAAAAATAAGACATCCCCTGAAAATAAAACCTAGCATATCTTTGGGAGCAAAAATTAATATAGGACACTGTCTTATTTCCGGGGAAACACGGTATATCAGTTTGAGACTACCTTAATTGCCATGTCTCTGTCAAGTGATTTCAGCTCTGCAAAAACCGTGGGTTCATGGCCCCGGCATGCCAAACTCCAAAGGACCGAATAAGACGTGGACAGGTTGAAGGCAAACGACAACGGTGTTTATTCACCTTGGCCAAAGTGGATGTCAGCTGGGCCTGCACTTTAAAAACTGATATAAATGCAATTGCAAACATACAGATAAAAACCGATATAAGAACATGGACAACCATGACCAAGTTTGACAACAGGCCTCCTGACTGCTGCTTCTCCTCCTCCTCCTCCTCCTCCTCCTCCTCCTCCTCCTCCTCCCTCTGAGCAGAGCTGTTCCATGTGGCACCTGGAAGCAGGGGTGCCTTGGTGTCTTCATATTTAGGCCTGTTCCTGGGGATATTTGGGGTGTTGATTCAGAAAATTGAATTGGATAGACCACATCAGCTCTAAATTATTAAATATGGTTTTTTGTGGGCGAGCAAATGGCGACTACTGGATAGCATATCTTCCATATTGGAAACTAGAGCTGATGTGGTTTATCCAATGCAGTTTTCTGAATCAGCACCCCAAATAACTAAACCGAATCTAAAGTTGACCAAAAATTGTTTCATAACCCTTTTGGGATTAATATTGGAGAGCAGTCTCTGATTAAAGTGGTCTTTGGTCAAAAAAAGGTTGGGAACCACTGCTCTAGGATACGCATTCATAACTGTGTTTGTGAATTCCAGCCATAGACATTTAAATTAAAAGCATACCCCCTGTTTTAAAAAAGCAACCAATATAGACAGCATACTATTAAACAAAGTACAAAAGTCGTTTCGGGGAGGGGAACACTGCCGGCTATACAAAGCTATACGAAATTAAGGCAGTCAAAAACATCAACTATGATTTGAATACAGGATTGAAGGACAGACACTCATTGCTTTCCCTCCCCCAAATTAGTATTAATTAATTTCCTAGATGTAAAAAAAACCCAAGTCAAATGTGATTGTGCTTCCTCTCCATATGCTCAGCATTTGTCTAGGGAGGTGCGTGAAGGAAGCAGGTTCATGAAGTTACATATGCTGAACACTGAATTATGCATTTCTAACTAGAGATGCCAAATAAAACAAGAGGGAGGTCTCCTGTACCTTTAATTGTGCAGAAAAGAGGATTTCAGAAAGTGTTCTGGTGTGAGAATATTGCGATAATTAAAGGTACAGGGATCCCATCCTTTATTTCACCTGCAAATTTCTTGCAGAAATTGAAAGAATATTAAAAAAATATTTGAGAAAAATGGCTGGGAATAGGAAATACTTTTCTTGAATATTTGAAAACCTAACTGCTTAGAGTCTCTGAATGGATTTGCACTGCCATATTATCCAGTTTCTGAATCCAGATTATCTTCTTTCAACTGGATTATGGGTCCACACTGCCATATAATCCAGTTCAAAACAGGCAATCTGGATTCAGATGGGGCCTCATTTGAGCGAGAAAAACAGGATGAGGATGTGATGAGGAAGATGATGATAAAGTGAATCCTGAACCAAAAGGAAGCTTCCCAGTTTGAAACTTATTCTGTGCAAAATTCACATTTTTTTCAACCTTGAAATTAGTATTCTTCAGCAGCAACTTGAATGCCTCAGCATTAGCAACAACAATGATTTTGCCTTTTGCACAAGGGCGTTCTGAGCACAGAATTAGTCTTTTAATGTTTAAAATATATTGAAAATGTTTGATTTTAAAACTGCTATGATGTGATGGTTATTGCCGCTGATATTGCTATGCACAACTGCACTGGAACATCCCTGAATAGTTATTATTCAATTAATAGGTAGAAGGTCTCAAGGCCAATATCAGTCTTCATGGTGCTTTTGTGTGCGTTGGAGATATTATATCATTGGCATCAGGGAAATATCAAAGAGATCTTAAACTTTCTGATAAATATTGTTGCTCAGATGTTGTGTTATAATTCACATCCCTGGAAAGCAATGAGGGGACAGGAGGAATATTAATATATTGATTGATTGACTTGATTATGAAAACTTATGTAATAGCTTCAGAATTATTGTTATAATTGGGTTGCTGTGAGTTTTCTGGGCTGTATGGCCATGTTCCTGAAGCATTTGCTCCTGATGTGGTTTGCAATGGCTTTTCTGTGTAGTGGTTGTTAGAATGGCCCAGCATTTTCAAATAATATGTGCATGCTGTGTCCAGAGAAGCCACTCAAATCCACAAGCATCTGGACCATTTCAACAGAAAGGAGGAAACCATGAAAATGAGCCCGATCTGGATATCAATATTAAAATTTAAAAACTCTAAAATCAGGACAGTAAATAAAAAACAACACTCAGAAAACAGGAATTCCAGACAAGAAACAATCTGGGCCAACTAACACCTCCCAACAAAAGATGTCCCCAGGCAGGAAGCAGCCAGGCTTTGAAGCCGTAAGGCTATTTAATGCTAATCAAGCTGGCCAACTGTAACACCCACACTGGCTTCAAACAGAGAAGAGTTCTTTCTCCCACCCTGGACATTATTCCACAGATATATAAACCCCACTTGCCTAGTTTCCAACAAACCTCACAACCTCTGAGGATACCTGCCATAGATGTGGGTGAAACATCAGGAGAGAATGCTTCTGGAACATAGCCATACAGCCCAGAAGACTCACAGCAACCCAGTGATTCTGGCCATGGAAGCCTTCAACAACATATTGTTAGAATTGTTTGCAATTCATATAGTTCACGAATTCTCTCTCACACACAGACAAACACACAATATCCAACAGGATCTATAATTACAAATTAACCAACTAAACAATTAAATAACAGTCAGTGAATCTCTCAGAGTACATCTACATTGCAGAATTAATGCAGTTTGGCACCATTTTAAATGCCATGGCTCAGTGCTATGAAATCCTGGGAGTTGTATTTGATAAGCCATCAGCGCTTTTTGGTGAATAAGAGTAAAGACCTGGTAAAACTACAATTCCTTGATTTCACAACATTGAGCCAAGGCAGTTAAAGAGGTGTCAAACTGCATTAATTCTTCAATGTAGATGCACCCTGTGTTGCAGTTTTGCTGTCCAATTGTAAACAAAGAAAAAGGAAATTAAACCTTTTAAAGAAAGTTGCAGTGACTGAAAAAAAGTTTGTTTTTTTAAAAAAAAAAAAAACACCCCAAAGCAAAACAAACAAACAAGCAATCCTCAGATAGATCAGTATTCACAAGAGGGATGTGAGAGCAAGGCTGTAATTGCATTCATCCAGAATGAAACAACTCTGGGTGGGGTGAAAAATTCATTAAAAAGCAGCCAATGAGGGTCGAGAACAGAAGAACCAAAGGAGACAATTGAGGAAATCAGTGGGCTGATAAAGCAAACAGGAAGGAAAGGGGAACTTCAAAAGTGAATAGACACAAGTGAACTACAGGCAGGCAATTAAATTTAAAAACCTAATTATGAGATCAGGTTGGGAAGTTGAAGAGGTCTGAAAAAACAGAAAGTAGAGGAATCCAGAGTGGCGGAACCAATTGAATATTTGTATGTACGTGTTTGTCTGGGTGCATGGCGGTGCAACTATTCTGAGAAATTAAAGCAGTTTGGCATTACGTTCGCTGCCATGGTTCAATGATCTACAATCCTTGGAGTTCAGTTTGGAGAGAGACCAGTTCTCTTTGTCAGAGAAGGTTAAAGTCCTTGGAAAGCTACAACTCCCATGATTCCATAGCATTGAGGCATGGCAGTTAAAGTGGATCAATTCTACCGTGTAAATCAGTGGTTCCCAACCTTTGGCGCTCCAGGTGTTTTGGCCTTTATGTCTCACAATTCATAACAGCTAGTAAACTGGTTGGGATTTTTGAGAGCTGAAGTCCAAAACAACTGGAGGACCAAAGGTTGGGAATCACTGATATAGATGGACCCAGACAGAGAGGAGGAATGAAGATGTGCCAAAAAACAATGGACAATTGGTATCTACAAGGGTTTGGTTGCAGGATACCCAAATCTGTGAATGCTCAGGTCCCCTTATATACAAGTGAGGCTGGATCTACACTGTCCTACATCCCAGGATCTGATGCCAGATTATCTGCTTTGAACTGCCTACACTGCCAGATAGTCTGGGATCAGACCCTGAGATATAGGGTGTCGTAAATCCATTCTAAGATTATTCATTGTAGGTGAACTATAAATCCCAGCAACTACAACTCCCAAATGTCAAGGTCTTTTCCCCCCAAACACCACCAGTGTTCACATTTGGGCATATTGAGTATTCGTGCTTTTGAGTAGACAAATCCATTATAACCTGGCCCATATCCACATTGAAACTTGTCCTGTCACTTTATTGTTTGATTTCGGTTCAGATTTATCTTCCCTGCTTGTCGTGTCTATTTGATGTATGTTCTATTCTGTAATAGACACTCCCTTCATCAGTTTGACTGTTGCCCAGACTGTTGTGCTATATTGGACCTTTTAACGCCTCGGATGATTGCTTAATATTTTAATTATGTCTATTTTAAATCATGACTTGTTAATTTGTTTTTTAAATGCATTATTTGATGTCTTAACTGTTGATTTTTATGATATTATATGATTGTATTGTGCTTGCCCTGTGTGAGCCGCTCTGAGTCCCCGTTGGGGAGATGGAGGCGGCATATAAAAATAAAATTATTATTATTATTATTATTATTATTATTATTATTATTATTATTATTTCAGTCCAAGTGCATCATTGTTTGAGTTCACAGTGCTCTCTGGATGTAGGTGAACTACAACTCCAAAACTCAAGGTCAATGCCTACCAAACCCTTCCAGTATTTTCTGTTAGTCTTGGGAGTTCTGTGTGATAGGTTTGCTTCAGTTTCATGGTTGGTGGAGTTCAGAATACTCTTTGATTGTAGGTGAACTATAAATCCAAGCAACTACAACTCCCAAATGACAAAATCAATCCCCCCTCCCAACCCCACCAGTATTCAAATTTGGGCATATTGGGTATTTGTGCCAAATTTGGTCCAGTGAATGAAAATACATCCTGCATATCAAATATTTACATTATGATTCATAACAGTAGCAAAATGACAGTTATGAAGTAGCAACAAAAATAATTTCATGGTTGAGGGTCACCCCGACAAGAGGAACTGTATTAAGGGGTCGCAGCATTAGGAAGGTTGAGAACCATGGCATTATATGGTCAGTGCAAAACCAGTCAAAGTAAATGGGGAAAGTGTTTAAAATTGAGCAAAATATACAACAAAATAGGTTTAGTAGGGGAAATGAGTTAACAAACATCTTTTTAAAAGGTCCACAAGGAGATAATGGAGAGAACGAGAGAGAAATTGCTTTTAATGCCCGTCCTTCCACTTTGCTTCTCCTGCTCTCTGCACTCAACTAAGCCCATCAAAAACAGATTTACTGTACAAATGCATGCACAAAATGAAGACTGAAATGCCAGCATCCGGCATTGCCCTGCCACCTCAAATGGTCAATAACATTGCAGATCAATATAGACAAGGTTCCGGAAAATTAATGAGAGAAATGTAGCATTATGTAACAAGGTCTCATTCTTCTACCCACCTGGTCCTCTTTTCCTCCTCCTTTCCCCCATTTTCTCCTTATTTGGCATATCCGGAGCCCTGTGCTAAGGTTATTCCCATTCCCTTCTCTTTCCTCTCCAAATGGTTTCTGCAGACGGCCTGTGCTGTTCCGAACAGCTAAAATTATCTCAATTAAGCCTCTCCTCCTTCTTCCTTTGTTGACACTCTTGTTCCCTTTCTCTTTCTGGTGCTCTCCTTCCTTCCGGGCGGCTGGGAGGCAGCTCAGAGTAAAAGAACGACTCAGCAAGCAGGAATTGTTTATATGGGAACGTTGAAAGCAAAAAAGAGGTAGGATGCAAATACCTACTGATCTGCAAGAGTTAGGTTTAGGATTTAGTCTCAATTATTAAACCCTAATAATTGATGGTGGTGCCAATCTAGGAGTATGAGGGTGCAGATCGCACCGGGTGAAACCAAAATGACATCTATACAATTTCTGTGCACTGTTTAAATGCAAATATCCCTGTAGTTAAGTACGAGGGTTGAATGAAAAGTAATGCCTCCACCTTCGTAACTCCTCAACAGATGGCAGTCCTAGTCTGCGGCAGGTCCTGGCTTGTTCAGTAGACTCTCCTCTACAGTTCCATTTGGCAGGAAGCCTTAGCATTGAACGGTTGTGTTGTTAAAGTGGGAAGTATGGAACACTGCGCAGATGGTCGATCAATGCAACACAGCTGTTCAATGCTAAGGATTCCCACAAATGGAATTGTAGAGGAGAGTCTACGAGTACCTGCCGCATACCAGGACTTCCATCTGTTGAGGAGGTGGAGGCATTACTTTTCATTCAACCCTCGTACAACTACAAAACATTTTTCATAAGCTCAGTATACAGTGCATCTACAGGTGAATTGTAGAATTAATGTAGGTTGATAGCATTTTGGCTGCCCTGGCTCATTGTTATGGAAGCATGGAGATAATAGTTTGTCAGTTAAAGCTTGGCGCTCCCTGGTAGTTACACTTGTAAAACTACAGTTCCCATGGTTTCATCTCATTGAGTCATGGCAGTCAAAGTGGTGTCAAACTTCATCAATTCTACAATGTAGATGTATCCCACATTGCAGAATTGATGCAGTTCAATGTCACTTTAACTGTCATGGCTCAATGCTATGGAATCACAGGAGTTCAAGTTTTACAAGATATTCAACTGCCAAAGAGTATTGGTGCTTCAACAAACTATAATTCAAATGATTCTACAGCATTGAGTCATGGCACTTAAAGTGATGTTAAACTTCACTTCTGCTTCAGTGTAGCTGAACCCTTACATGTACTGTATTAATGTAATTCCAAGGCTCAAACTTTGTGCTAACTTACATTTTTAATCTTCACATGTGCACTAGGGTTGTGCACAGATTTCATTTCCTCCATTTCCTCTGTCTCCTTCAGTACCTTCAGTATTTCAGGAGCCCATAACAGTAAGGGCCCTCCCGGTACAAAAACCCGCCTGACACGAAAGCAAGCGGGAGCCAATCTTGGTTCCTCTTTCCCTATTAAGCATCACAGTTCAATCTTTTTTATTTTCCTTTATTTTCTTGATTCTTTTTATTTAGTGAGACTGACTGGAAGTTGGGGACCTGAGGGACGGTGGGTAAGGTTCGCGCATGTGTGTTTGGGGGCTTGGAGACTGAGAGTCACCCTTTTTCCTTCTCTTTCTCCTTCCTTTCCTCTCCTTCAGAAACTATTTCTAAAAGATAAGTATTATTAATAATAATAGTAATCCAAGCAAACAAAAAGACAAGCCTACCTCTCCTCTAGAGTAGAAGTAGAAACAGCTTTAAGGAAGCAAAACTGGCAAGCAGAAAGAAGATTGCAGGAACTGAAAACAGAGGGGATTTTTAAGGTAGCTCAAGGAGAATTGCTCTACTGAGCTACAGGTCATAGCTCTTCCTTTCCTGGACCTCCTTAAAATGCCTCTTGGAAAGCTGCACAATGTGACAGTGCTGTTGAGACTGAGAAAGCACTAACGCCTGCCTCTCCTGCAGCCAAGCGACTCTCCTCTAGAGTAGAAAAACAGCCTTAAAAACAAGAAGCCTCCTTAAAGCATGCACCTGCCTGCAGCTGAGCGCCTCTCCTCTAAACAGGCAAGAAGCCTCCTTAAAGCACGTACCTGCCTGCAGCTGAGTGCCTCTCCTCTAGAGTAGAAACAAACAGCTTAAATGCCTAAAATGATGGGAAAGGGAGCCTTGGAACACCCCCCCCCCTAATAATGGACCAATAGAAAATGGATCTTTTGGCACCCCAGAGCAAAAACTGTTATTTGTCCTCCCATATTTAGGAGGCTCTCAAAAAACTGATTGGGGCCCCCAACGAAAGCTGGGACACGAAACGGCTCATGGTTTACCCAGATTGCACAAGCCTAATGTGCACACGCTTTGGTCAGAGTGATCATTATTACCACTTTGAATCATGTGATTTTTTTCTGCACATGTTGTTTCCATGGCTTCTATTTTTTTTAAAGTTTCTGGTTTTGCCAATTTTCCTTATATATGAGTTATAATATTGTGGTACAGTATGGTCTGGTCTGGGAGGACAGTCATAAGGTTGACACCATGAATTATTACATTAGGTGACACCAATCTTACTGACATCATTGGAATGTGAAGAATGCTCACAAATTTCTTCATCCCTCAATGAGGAAAGGTGGTTTCACACTTTGCAACACCTTGTCCTGGCAATGATCAACTGCTGTGAAATTTTCATATTTTCAGTCATTTTGTGAAAAAAAAACTCTTGTACAAATAAATTGGTTGCACATCAAGGAGATCCTTTGGAATAGAAAACACTGCATAATGTGCAAAATGCAATGCAAAATATGTCCAAAATTGTCTTTCGGGCTGTGTGGCATCTATGGCAGGCATCCTCAGAGGTTGTGAGGTAACACAACCTCTGAGGATGCCTGCCATAGATGTGGGCGAAACGTCAGGAGAGAATGCTTCTGGAACATGGCCACACAGCCCGAAAGACATACAACAACCCTGTGATCCCGGCCATGAAAGCCTTCGACAACACATATGTCCAAAATGCTTTCTGCTTTGTAACTATGTACATTCCTCCTATAGCCAGACACCTCTGGAAGAGTCATATAATGTAGTTTAAACTGCAGTATCTGCTCACTGTAGAGCCATATAATGCAGGTCAGTGTGATGACTTATGGGCCATGTAGTCCCGTTCCTAGTACTGTTGTGGCAGATGAAGAGGAAAACTTGGGTTTCCCACTGTTTCTGCCAGATTTGGAGCCCTTGCAGCTGCAGGATGTTTGCCCACAAGAAGTCAGACAAACAAGCCTTGAGGAGAAATCTCCCACATTTTCCCGCCGCCTTTATTATAATCAAGATAGACACGCGCGGGAGGCGACTCGCCGAAGCGCCCGGATAGCTGCCAGACAATTAGAAGATTAAGTCTACTTCCCTTGGGAAAGTTTAAGGAGTCCTGCATCTGGACAGTTTAGGTTTCGGTTCTTGTTCCCCAGAGAAAGTCTGCTTTGGCGGGAAAACAAGATCCTATATAGATGCTTGCCCACAAAGGGTTCCTTGCGGAGTCAATTCGTCAGCTTCGGGAGTAGATTGTGTGTGGACTACGCTACTCCAGTTTCCAGGACCTTGTTCTCGTTCCAGCCCTGCCTTGTTCCCCGGACCTCGCCACGGATTTCCCACGGACCCAGTTCTTGCTCCTCGCTTCTTGTTGCCTTGAATCAAGCCTTGTTTGCCAAGAATCTAGTTTGCTTCCTAGCCTTGATTTAAGCTTCATGGACTAAAGGACCTTGTCAATTCCCCTCACTTTGCTTGGCAAAGTGAGTGTTTCGGTTATTGGATTACAACTTTGGACCTTAATATTTCATATTGGACATTGTTTTCTTGGACTAATTTTGACCTTTCCTGAAAGGTCTACTTCTGAACTATTTTCTACACTTGCTTTTATTAACTTTATATATTTTCTCAATAAAGATATTAGATAGATTCTGGCTTCTGTGTATGGTTATTGGTGCTCTGCGGCCTGGGTCCTGACAGTTTGACTCCGCCTCCTTAAGCACCAATTAACCTAGGCCAGAATGTCTACCGGAGCCGGGCCGGGAGACCAACCACTCAGCTACACCATCGCCAAGGATGAAGTGGACAGAATGCGAGATATGCTCCATACGCAGGAGGGAGAAATACGGGGCTTGAAGGAACGCGGAACCCGTCTCCCTGCCCTGGCGTTGCCAACCAAGTTTTCTGGAGAAGCTTCCAAGGTTCATGTTTTCCGTCGTCAATGCCAGGCATACCTAGAAGCCCGTCAGGCCGAGTTTCCTCAAGAAGACATCAAGGTGGCGTGGATTTACAGTCTCCTAGACGGCCCAGCGGCCAATTGGGCCACGGCGCTGTTCGATGAAGCCTCCCCACACCTAAGTTCCGCGCAAAACTTCCTGAATCACCTTAAGGCGACTTGGGGGATCGAGGACAATTTAGAGGCGGCCGGCCATAAACTCCGGCGCCTTTCTCAAGGGGACAGGCCCTTGTCCCAGTACATAGCCGAGTTCCGAGTGCTGGCTCAAAGCACCGGTTGGAATGACATAGCCCTCAGAGGACAGTTTCGGGAGGGTCTCAACATCGAGATGTTGGAAGAAATCTCCAAGGTGGATCCTCCAAACTCTCTTGAAAGACTCATTGACCAATGTTTACGAGCCGAAGTCATGCTTGCCAACAGGAAACAATGGCTCCGAGGCCAGAGTGGAAGAGCTGGAGCAAAACCTCCCGCTCCCGCCGGCATCCAGCCACGTCCAGTGTGGAGACCCCTGCCACCAGCCCCATACCCCAGAGACAGCGGGGAGGTGCCGATGCAATTGGGCAACGTGCGTCCCAGATTAGACGTTGCCGAGAAGGCCCGCCGCCAACGCTTAAACCTCTGTTGGTACTGCGGAGACGGGGGCCACTTCGCCAGAGAGTGTCCAGCCAAAAGAAAGCCGGCGGCGGCGTCTTCCGTGGAGACGGAGACGGCCGAGGCGGCTGGCACAAAGTCGGAGGGGGAAGCCAACGACCGGGCGTAGAGAGGCTCGCCAACCCGGTCAGAAACCCCACTCAAGAGCCGCCAACCGGGGTCCTATTTCTCCTAGTGGTCACCTTGTGGTCAGCGAAAAAAGGACCCGTCATGATCCATGCCATGATAGACTCGGGAGCAACAAACAATTTCATCGACAGAGAGTATGCCGACTCTCTGGGATTACAATATCACGATTTCAAGAACGCTCGGGTGGTGCAAGCCATTGATGGCCGCCCCCTAAAGACAGGTCCAGTAAGCCAATGGTCTGAACCCACCAGAATGTGGATAAGGGAACATATGGAAGAGATCTCCTTCTTTGTTACCGAGGTTCCTCACTTCCCTGTGATTTTGGGGATTCCATGGCTGACGCTCCACGACCCCAGCATCTCTTGGACCAACAGAGAACTGCAGTTTGCTTCTAAATATTGCCAAAACCATTGTCTTGTAGCCAAGGTCTGTCACGCCACAGACGCTGAATCCATCATCACCTTGCCCAAGAAATACTCAGACTTTTGGGATGTTTTCAATGAAAAAGAAGCCGAGAGATTACCCCCGCATAGGCCTTATGATTGTGCCATTGACTTGGTGGAGGGGGCCCCGATCCCACGAGGACATCTCTACTCCTTGACTGAACCAGAGCAAGAAGCTCTCAGGAAGTTCATAGAGTCAAATCTTCGCAAGGGATTCATCAGACCCTCTCAATCTCCAGCCGCTTCCCCAGTGATGTTTGTGAAAAAGAAGTCAGGGGACTTACGTTTGGTTGTGGACTATAGAGCACTAAACAATATCACGAAGTGGAACCGCTACCCCCTGCCTTTAATCTCGGACCTATTAGACCGGCTTCGAGGGGCCAAGGTCTACACCAAGCTGGATCTTCGGGGGGCTTACAATCTAGTTCGCATCAGGGAGGGGGACGAGTGGAAAACCGCCTTCCAGACCAAATTCGGATTATTCGAGTCCCTAGTCATGAATTTCGGTTTATGTGGAGCTCCCGCAACGTTCCAGCACTTTGTCAACGATATCTTTCAGGACTATCTAGATCGGTTCCTGATCATATACCTGGACGATTTTTTGGTGTTCTCAAGATCACAATCAGAACATGAGAAGCACGTCAGAATGGTGTTACAACGTTTGCGGGATCATGGACTATATGCCAAGTTGGAAAAATGCGCCTTTGATCTTGAAGAGGTTGATTTCCTGGGATACCGTGTCTCGCCACAAGGGCTCTCCATGGACCCGGCAAAGGTTTCAACAGTATTGGAATGGCGGGCGCCAACCAACAAGAAAGAGGTGCAGCGTTTCTTGGGGTTCGCGAACTACTACTGCAAGTTCATTCCAGACTTTGCCCGCTGGTCTGACCCAATCACCAGCTGCATCCGTGGAAAACAGCCTTTCCGCTGGATGGAGCAAGCAGAGAAGGGGTTCCAGCAACTAAAGAAATTATTCACGTCCCAGCCAATTCTACAGCACCCTGATCCTAAAACCCCTTTTGTTGTGCAGGCTGACGCCTCCGATGTGGCAATTGGGGCTGTACTCTTGCAACCAGTGGGAGAACATCTTCACCCTTGTGCTTTTTACTCCCGTCAACTAACAGCCCCAGAGAGAAATTACACTATTTGGGAGAAAGAACTTTTGGCCATAAAGGCAGCCTTTGAAAATTGGAGACATTGGTTAGAAGGGGCCAAATTTCCCATTGAGGTCCATACTGACCATCGTAATTTAGAGCATCTAAGAACTGCCCGCAAGTTAAATCAGAGGCAGCAGCGCTGGGCTCTATTCTTTGAGCGTTTTGACTTCCAGATTCATTATGTAACCCCAGCCCAGACCAAGCAAGCAGATGCTCTATCACGGAAACCAGAGTATGCTGCAGGGCGCAGAGAGACCTTTGAATCCCAATTGCTGCAGCCTGAGAACTTTGCCACGCTCACAGTGGGCAACACCAAATCCACTCCAATTGAATCAACTCCCTCTACTCCAGGGCCCCTTTGTGCTCAGGAAATTAGAGCCAGTCAACAGGCGGATGCCTGGGCTCAAGATCAAATTCGCCAAGGACTACGTTTCCCTATCTCACTTAAGGATGGATTACTATGCTACAGAAATCATGTCTACATTCCTCCAGGACCAGGCAGAAAAAAGGCTCTTCGCCTGTGTCATGACTGCAAGCCAGCAGGACATTTTGGACTATTTAAAAGCATGCATTTGATTCTAAGAGATTTCTGGTGGCCCAAGATCCATAAGGATGTGGAGAAATATGTCAATACCTGCCCGGTATGCCAGCGTTCCAAGACCAGAAGGGAGAAGCTCTCAGGGCTGCTGCATCCCCTTCCTACTCCATCTCGTCCATGGGAGATAATTTCTGCGGATTTTATCACTGATTTACCACCTTCCCTTGGATTCACCACGATCCTAGTGGTGGTGGACCTTTTTACTAAATTGGCCCATTTCATTCCCTGCGATGGCCTCCCCACGGCCAAAGAGACTGCAGATTTATTCCTTCAGCATGTTTTCAGACTACATGGATTGCCCAAGAGTTTAGTCACAGACCGTGGATCTCAATTCACCTCTCGTTTCTGGAAGGCACTACAAAAACTATTGGGCATAGACTCTCGTTTATCTTCAGCTCACCATCCTCAAACGGATGGACAAACTGAGCGCACCAATGCCACTTTGGAGCAATACCTTCGTTGCTATGTAAACTATCAGCAGGACAATTGGGCTTCCCTGTTACCTCTGTCAGAGTTTGCCTACAACAATGGTGTCCAGGCTTCAACTAAGGAAACCCCGTTCTTTGCAAACTACGGCTTCCATCCACGTTTCTTTCCTCCTGTCTTTGAAACCTCAGAAGTCCCCGCAGCGGAGGACTGGCTACAAGAACTCACAGCGGTGCAACAACTATTGCTCCAGCAACTGGACCAAGCCAAGGAGGACTACAAACGCCACGCTGACAGCCATCGCCAGCCGGGCCCCGAGATCAAGGTAGGAGATCGGGTTCTTTTGTCTACTCGCTTTTTGCCCTCCCACCGTCCCTGCCGGAAGCTAGATGCCCGTTTCATTGGTCCTTATCCAGTGGTGGCGCAACTTAACCCCGTGACTTTCAAACTTCAACTTCCGCGCTCCATGCGCATTCATCCAGTGTTTCATCGCTCCCTGCTCCTTCCGGCGGATGGTGTGCGCCCTGATGCAGACCGGCCAGCCCCCACTCCTGTTTTGGTGGATGGGGAGGAGGAATTCGAGGTTCAGGACATTTTGGATTCTCGCTTCCACCGCCGCCGCCTTCAGTATCTCATTGACTGGGTGGGTTTTGGCCCCGAAGAACGCTCTTGGGAAGACGCTTCCACAGTCCATGCCCCTGATTTAGCCCGCCGCTTCCATCAGGCCTACCCCGCCAAGCCGCGGCCCCGCACCTCGGGGAGAGGGCCCATTTTGGAGAGGGGCTTTGAGGAGGGTGATAGTGTGATGACTTATGGGCCATGTAGTCCTGTTCCTAGTACTGTTGTGGCAGATGAAGAGGAAAACTTGGGTTTCCCACCGTTTCTGCCAGATTTGGAGCCCTTGCAGCTGCAGGATGTTTGCCCACAAGAAGTCAGACAAACAAGCCTTGAGGAGAAATCTCCCACATTTTCCCGCCGCCTTTATTATAATCAAGATAGACACGCGCGGGAGGCGACTCGCCGAAGCGCCCGGATAGCTGCCAGACAATTAGAAGATTAAGTCTACTTCCCTTGGGAAAGTTTAAGGAGTCCTGCATCTGGACAGTTTAGGTTTCGGTTCTTGTTCCCCAGAGAAAGTCTGCTTTGGCGGGAAAACAAGATCCTATATAGATGCTTGCCCACAAAGGGTTCCTTGCGGAGTCAATTCGTCAGCTTCGGGAGTAGATTGTGTGTGGACTACGCTACTCCAGTTTCCAGGACCTTGTTCTCGTTCCAGCCCTGCCTTGTTCCCCGGACCTCGCCACGGATTTCCCACGGACCCAGTTCTTGCTCCTCGCTTCTTGTTGCCTTGAATCAAGCCTTGTTTGCCAAGAATCTAGTTTGCTTCCTAGCCTTGATTTAAGCTTCATGGACTAAAGGACCTTGTCAATTCCCCTCACTTTGCTTGGCAAAGTGAGTGTTTCGGTTATTGGATTACAACTTTGGACCTTAATATTTCATATTGGACATTGTTTTCTTGGACTAATTTTGACCTTTCCTGAAAGGTCTACTTCTGAACTATTTTCTACACTTGCTTTTATTAACTTTATATATTTCCTCAATAAAGATATTAGATAGATTCTGGCCTCTGTGTATGGTTATTGGTGCTCTGCATCCTGGGTCCTGACAGTCAGTGCAGTTCAAACTGCACTATATGGTTCTACACTGACCATATAATTTAATTCAATTCAGTTAAAACTGCATTATATGATCAGTGTAGGACCAGCCTGAAAAAAATGACAATATTTATTATTTCTTATATTAAGATATTCATGCTCCTTTGCATGCATTCTCTCTCTCTCCAAAATACTCCACAATGATAACAAATGTGCATATTTTTAAAGTAAGATTGGTTTCTTCTCTCAATGAAAGTCTACTTGCATCAAGACTTTTGTTTTGTGTCTTTGAATAATCCCAGACCTAGGGAGACCTTAAGCAGAAGTTATCATCACAGGGTTTTCTTGCCAAACTTGGTCCAGAAGAGGTTGATGATCTTAGAACCCAAGCAAACCTGCCTCGGGCTGTGTGTTTAGATCCTGGAAGATAAGAGCCAATTAATTCATTTATTGCAATATTGAAATATTTCTATCTCATATATAAATGCTGCAAAAAGCCCTCATGAGTTACTTATACTTTTAGCTCTCTATACCAGTAGCTGTGCAAATCTATTGCTTGCAACCCTAAGCCTGGGATCTGCCTCAAAATACAAGAAGGAAACCAGAAAAGTTATTTTTGTAAATGCAAACTTAATTGGTGAGTGGTCATGCTGGCAACAAGAGTCCACAAAAGGAGATTTGCCAGATTCAGTGAAAAGACTTTGATAACCCATCTTCTTCTGATATTATTTTCTGGTTCCTAATGGAAATGTCATTTCCAAGCAGATCTGCTCAAGCGTGAATCATCGGCGTTAAGTAATTAGAAGCCATATATGTATCTAAAACCCCATAAACTTCCAAATAATCATCCTACATGTTGTTGTTGTTCATTTTCAAAAGCCCAAGAGGGACACTGTGGATTCTGCCAATGCAGAACAGCGATTGGTTCATTATTTGCTGCTACCGTTTCCTGGACTTTTGTGCCTCAGTGATGCAGAGTGTTCACGCAGGGTAGCTTTCCAGATATTGACAAGAAATCATGCAGTATTTTAATGAGAGGTTTTATCCATTTTAAAGGGACACAAAGGGGAAGAGACGAAGGGAGGTTTCATAACAACTTCACAATTTGCTTACCTACAAGATTAGTCTGTGCCGCGTGAAAAGTGAAATCAAATGGGTGGCACATTGATAAGAAGTCAATCACTGACCAGCTTGAAATCTGCTTCAACGTTGAGCCTTTGATTTGCAAGAAAAAATTCCACTGTACTGTGAGGATTTCATGAAACGACAACCTACAAAGAGTTGAGTGACTCAGTCCCTTCGGCACTCGACCACCTGAATAGCCACAGAGATGAATCAAAATGGAAAATCAAAGGGGGAATATAAGCACGATGAACAAAGGTGTGCAAAAGTACAAAATGTTTTTGAAATGACTCAAATAGGAAGCCTCCATTTATCCATCTGGAAGTCAGTTTTATTTTTGCTCTATTCCCTTTTTCAGTGGCAAACTTTTAGCTAGTTTGAAGGCTTGGGCTACAGCTACACTGTAGAATGGATCCAGTTTGACACTACTTTGACTACAGTGGCTCTGTGCTATGGAATCCTAGGAGATGTAGTTTAGTGAGGCACAACCACTCGGCAGATAAGGCTAAAGATCTTGTCAAATGACAACTCCCATGTTTCCATAGTATTGAGCCTAAGCAATTATAATGATATCAAACCAAATTAATTCTACTGTGTAGACATGGGCAAACTTCGGCCCTCCAGGTGTTTTAGACTTCAACTCCCACAATTCCTAACAGCCAGTAAGTTGTTAGGAATGGTGGGAGTTGAAGTCCAAAACACCTGGAGGGCTGAAATTTGCCCGTGCCTGGTGTAGATGAACCCCTGGCTGGCTTGGGGAGGCATTGAATTAAAGTGGAAATGGACAACCATGGAGGGTGCCACTTCTCCTTCCCTTGTGCTATGCATATAATTCTTCTGTTGTTTCATTCTTAAAAGAAGCAATACATAATTCTAGCACTTTTCTTCATGTTGAGACAAGAGTTCAAGACTTTGGATGTACCTGCACCATAGAATGAAGGCAGCTTGGCACCAGTTTAAATGCCATGGCTCAATGCTATGAGATCCTGGGATGTATAGCTTTACAAGATCGTCAGCCTTCTCTGCCAAATGGTGCTGATGATTCACCAAACTACAACTCCCATGATTCTACAGCACTGAGCCATGACAGTTAATTGGTGTCAAACTGCATTCATTCATTCTGCTGTGAAGATGCACCCAAAGGAGCCCCAGAGTCTGCTCATAAATCTGCCTCCTGTGCTCTTTAAGCCCATGGCTGAGCCATTTAGCTGATATCTGGGTCCAAAAGAAGATCCTTTTCCATTTTAGCTTTCTCCCATATTAAGATTGCTTTAAGTCTCATGTTCATTTTATCTCCAAAATCATGAAGTTTCTTAGAATCAGGAAGTTCTTCCCATCCCCACAATCATGAAGTTTCTTAGCATCAGGAAGTTCTTCCTGTCCCCAAAATCATGAAGTTTCTTAGAATCAGGAATCTCTTCCCAACCCCAAAATCATGAAGTTTCTTAACATCAGGAAATTCTTCCCATCCCCAAAACCATGAAGTTTCTTACATTTAGGAAGTTCTTCCTAATATTCAGGAGGAATCTCTTTCCTCCAGTTTAAATCCATTGCTCTATGCCACAATCTTTCAAACAGCAGAAAACAAGCTTGGCCCAACTTCAATATGTTATTTCTCCAAAATATTTCAACATGACTTTCATTTCCCTTCTCCACATTCTTTTCTTCAGACTCAACATGCCCAGTTCTTAACAGGGAATCATGGTTTCCAAAGCTTTCACCAATTTGGTTGCCTTCCTCTGGACAACTTCCAACTTATCAATGTTTTGTTGCAGTTCCTGTTTCTGCAGAGCTCCATCCCAAAGCTATGTGGCTAAAAGAGATGGAGAGAAGGTAATGATTTCATTAAAACAGGGATTCTAGGGTAATCCGTTGGTTGCAACCTGTGTGGTTAGATTGCTGCCTTGAGTTATAACAGGGTCTGGGAAGACCAAGCATATGATACCCATTCACTATAAAATAAATCCAGAATAATAATAAAGTAAACCATATCATTTGTCAACAATGGCAGTGAATTGCTAGGATTCAACTGTGTTGACTCAACTTCAATAGCTGATTCAATGAGTCTCCTGTGGGTGGGTTGAACCTACAGGACTCAGGCCATAATGAATACTTTGGGGTGATAACCTCTCCCATTTTCCCCTCTACATTCAGCGATCCCTTCTTTTCATCCATCTCACCCTTTCTGTGGGAGGAGAGGAAGCTAGCTGAGATATAACTGAAAGGAGAACATCACACCAATCTCTGTGAACAAGAAGGCTCCCACTTGCAATTTTCTGATGAATATTTCAGAACACCGGGTTCACCCATTATATAGGAGCACTTAGTGGTCATTGTCGAAGCGTTAAATCATGAATAGCCAAAGACAGGCTAGGGGGTGAGTGTGGGTGGGTGGAAACAGAAACCAGGACTAATGCACACGCTTCGGCCTCACAGAAGCAAAGTCTTGCATGTGGTTTCAGTGTATATGAATATGCACCTCCATATGAATCATAGCATCACAGAGTTGGAAGAGAACTAATGGGCCATCCAGTCCAACCCCATTCTGCCAAGAAGCAGGAAAATTGCCTTCAAAGCACCCCCGACAGATGGCCATACAGCCTCTGTTTATAAGGAGCCTCTACCACACTCCCTCCAGGACAGAGAGTTCCACTGCTGAACAACTCTCTCTCAGTGAGAAAGTTCTTCCCAATGTTCAGGTGGAATCTCCTTTCCTGTCGTTTGAAGCCATTGTTCCACATCCTAGTCTCCAGGGCAGCAGAAAACAAGCTTGCTCCCTCCTCCCTATGACTTCCCCTCATTTCTTGATCCATGACCCTCATCATGTCTCCTCTCCGCCTATTCTTCTGCAGGCTAAACATGTCCAGCTCTTTAAGCTGCTCCTCATAGGGCTTATTCTCCAGACCCTTGATCCTTTTAGTCGCCCTTCTCTGGACACTTTCCAGGTGGATGGCCATCTGTCAGGAGTACTCTGATTGTCATTTTCCTGCATGGCATGCGGTTGGAGTTATATGGTCCACATGGTCTCCTCCCACTCTATGATTCTATGAATAGAAATATAGTAGTTAGATTGAGGGATATCATAGTACTGCTGTCTTCTCCTTTGGTCACCTGGAATAATCTGGTATCCAGTTCTGGACAACACAATTCAAGAAGGTTATGGTAAAAGTGGAAAGTGTCCAGAGAAGGGTGACCAAAATGGAGAAAGGTTTGGAAGCCATGAATCTCCATGAGGAGTGGTTTAAGGAGCTGGGTGTGTTTCACTTGAAGAAGAGAAAATTGAAAAGGGATATGATGTCCATGTTTAAATATTAGAAAGGATGTCACATTGAAGGGGGAGCCCACTTGTTTTCTACTGCTCCAGAGACTAGGATACAGAGTGATAGATTCAAGCTGTAAAAAAAAAAGAGATTCCATCTGAATATTAGGATGTGTTTCCTGATGCTAAGAATTGTGCAAGAGTGGAATATGGTAGAATGGGGTTGGACTGGGTGGCTCTTGGGTTTTCCTCCAACTCTTCTATGGTTCTGTTTGTCACTAGCCCCATCATTGCCACCTTTCCAAGTCTTCTACAGATTTCTTACTACTGTCTCCAATTTGAGTCAAGCCTGAGCCAGTATTTCAGATCTTTATCTAGACTTTATCTAAACATTAACTATTTCAGTGAAATCAAGATATGGTTCAGTCGTATCCATTGACTATATATGGCATTGAAGGATCTTAAAGGACTGAAGGGAGCTTCAGCTATGTGCAGCTTTTCCTATTGTTTTTCCATTTCCCTTATCTAATTTCCTCCCACGGAAATCTAATTACCTCCACTCTGCTAAATAACAGGAATGGGTGCAAAAATAGAAAAAGAAGACTTCGAAAAGCAAAGTTTACCAAATGGTGCTTTCCTGTTATTTTTTGCTCGGCTTCCAAATGCACCTCTCACTCAAAAGCATTCTGCTTGGACATCTTCCAGTGAATATTGAGCACCAAGTAAATAAAATGAGTGACAAGCGGAGAGAATCGGGTAGTGCTGGAAACCTTCCAGGCCCAATGAACTCACTGCTAAATTTAGGAATCCCATTTTCAAAACGTCAATTAAAAAACTGCTCATTTGCATTTCAAACCACGAAACACACACTTTTCTTCCAGAACTGTCAAGAATCCCATACGCAATTCAAAGACGGTGGCTGACGTTCTTCTTTTCTTAGACTTTAGTGACAGCAGGTAGTTTCCTTCTATGTGAGGTGTTGGATCTTCTCCAAGTTTTGGTCCAGAATTTAAAGGAGATACCAAGGAGTAGAAACAATATAATTGGTATATCATGAAAGCCAACAGCAAGTATAGTCATCCCTCCACATTTGCAGATTTGACTTTTGCAGATTTTATTATGCATGAATTTTGTTACAAGATTTTCTCAAGGAATTTCTAGGTTCTCCACTGTCTCCAGTCGTGCTGGAGGACTTAGAGATGTCCAGATCCTCCATTGTCATTCTATGGTCAGCTTCCATAGATTTCTGCTCTTGTAGAGGTCCTGTGTCCCTAACCCCAGCAAATGAAAAGGCCTGACTGCATTATTATTTTTATTGTTTTTGTTATTCTAATTTATTCCCCACTTTTCCCTGGGATCGGGAGTACAAATGGGTTTACAACTTTAAGCATATAAAAGGTTAATATTAAAATGGAATTAAGCTAAAATAATTCAATCAAAATGCAATTATACAATAAATTAAAAACAATTTTAAAAAGAGTTCAGCATCCCCCTAGCCCATTTTGGTTTTAAACTCCTGTCTGAATAAATAGGCTTGCTATCAGAAGGAAAACAAGGAAAAAGACATTCTGCCATCCCTGGGAAGGAAGTTCAGAAGTCCAGAGATGGCCATTGAGAATGCAGTGTCTCCCCGACTCCTACCAGATGTACTTTTCAAACTAATGTGACAGAGAAAAGGGCTTCCCCAAAAAATCCCAAAACAAAGCACCTCATATAGAAGGCCCATCTCACGTACCCATTAATTTTACTTACAATGGTAGTGGGACTAAGCAAACGGTCTCTCCTGATGATCTTAGAGTCTGGATTCATATAGGGCGATGAGGTCTACTAAAGGGCTTGGACCTAAGCCATATAAAACTATCTGAATCTTAGCCAGCAGTCTGAATTGTGCCCAGAAACCAACTAGCAGTCAGTGGAGTTGCTTGATCCCACTCTGGTTCATAGTCTAGGGCTGTAGCTCTTTGGATCTGCTGAAGTTTCCAAACACTATTCAAGGATGATGCACCTTCCTCCAAGTGACTTACGGGGGATCTGGTTTGTACATTGAGATATGATCTACCAAGCCATACATATAGTGGTTTTGAATGTTGTGCTATGACTCTGGAGACCTTGATCCAATTCTTCACTCAGACATGGAAATTCACTGGGTCTCCTTGGGTGAGCGGCACACTCCCAGCTCCAGCAAACCCCAGATAAGGTCACTATAGATTAGAAAAAACTTGAAGGCACACGACAACAAAGCGTTCCTTTAATATCCCAGTTTTATAACATGATAGAATAGACCTTTTCAATGGTGAGTCAACACACAAGTCAAGCCCATTGATCAATGGTTTTTTTCTAGGTAAGAGACAAACGCATTCTCACCATTGGGATCATGGAAGCAATACTCTTTCATGCATCGCTGATGGCTTTCCTGACATTCAGGCAGTGGATCCTGCCTTGTTTTGATTCCAAAAAAGAAAGCTGATTTGTTCTTGGAATAGGGATTAGCAATTTGGATCCCTTCTTTGTGTTTGGATTAAAACTCAGTGCACAGAGTAATTTAGCCCAGGATGGAAAGAATATTCCAAAATATTTGGAAACAGAATTCTGTGCTGACAAAATTCCCTGCAGTTTAAGACTCATTAGGTAGAACAATCACACATGGATCTTTTACACAGAAAACAGCATTTCCTGTGCAAATCATATTTGAAGGCTTTGTGAATGTAGAGCCATAGAGTCCCTAAAGTGGGAATTGTCTTCCAACCCTGCAAAGCTGCTGTCCCAGTCAAGTGAGAGGTATAGTCAATCCTCTACATTTGCATAATTTGATTATTCACTGATTTGATTATTTACAGATTTGATTATTCACATATTTCTCTTTATGAATATCTAGGTCCTTCAGGGTAATTTTTGAAGTTGACCATCGATTCACTCTGGAAGACTGACATTCTTAAAAAGGTGTTCTCTTAGTTAAAGAGTTTTTTTTGTACTTTTCTCATATTCACAGGGGTCCTGTGCCCTTAAAACCATTGGAAGTGGAGGGTCCACTGAACTGTATTTCTTCTTAAGTGATAGCCATTGTTTGTTTGGGCATTGGACTAGAATTCTGGAGACTATGGTTCAAATCCTGGCTGGTTATGGAAACACACTTTGGGTGACTTCCAGAAAGTCACTCGTTCTCAGCCTTAGAGAATAATGGCAAGTGTTTTCTGAACAAATCTGACTTAGAAAAGTCATTTCCAATCAAGGGCATTTGTCCCTTCCTATGTCCACACAAACACACACACACACACACACACACACGAGTACATGGCCAATTTGGGTTATCTTTTTCTATTCTTTCATTGGTGGCAAATTCCCCTCCTAATGTTGTATAAGTGATCACGTGGCTCCCAATTATTGGAGGGCTTATGTCACTTAAACCCCAAAATAGAGTTCTCCTTTCAAATGAGTCCATTCTTTGGCAAGGTGCTTCAAAGTCGAAGAGAAAATCCAAATTGTGATGCTCAGTCTGCAGTAATAGAAGCCACCCTTAGCCTAATTTGAATGTTCAATTCAATCCCTGCAGGAATACATTAAAAGGGTCTCTCTGAAGGTCTTGTTATAAAGAAACATAATTGCAGGTTGTTAAGTGTGTTGTGTCAGGAACTGTTAGCGGGCCAGCAAAATTTGCCATTTTGGGAATGAATCTATTACTATTTTGGTGCAAAAAATCTCCCCCTTTCTTCCGCGCCATCCCTGGGGTGTCTTTTCCAAAGAAAGGAACTTTATGTAATCGTCTTAGTCACCGGAAAGAAGAAGATGGAGCATATATATATATATATATATATATATATATATATATATATATATCGAGCACTGGGTGACCTTTGAAAAAAAGATTTTTTGTTTTTTCTTTAGACATGTATAAATGAAACGGAAGGATCTTTTTCTTAATGAGATTGCCTTCAGAAAACTCAGACATGGGGAATTTTTTTCTTCCCCTTCTGTTTTTTTCTGTTGGGTTTTTAAATAGCAAGGTGGAGACTAATCACCAAATATTCTTTCTAATTGATTACCATTGGGAAAGAAAAATCAGGAGGGAGAAAAAAGGCAGCACTTGGAGACAATTTTTTTTTAAAGACAATCTGTTGAAAAGTTCAAACTGCATGTTTCAAAAGCGTGGGCTCTTCATTTGGAGGAAATGCCAGCGCCAATATTAAGTGCATCTTCCCTGCAGACACAGGTCTTGGACTGCTGATAAGAACAGCAAAGGCAATAATTTCCAAAGTCCATGCTGAGAAAAAAACAGACTGCTGTTTCATCTGCACTGTACAATCAATGGAGTTTGACGCCACTTTAACTTCAATGGCTCAATGCTATGGGATCCTGGGATGAGCAGTTTTACAAAGTCTTTTCCCTTCTCTGTCAAAGAGGGCTAGTGCCTCAACAAACTACAACTTGTATTATTCCATAACATTACTCAATGTTATGAAAAATGTCATCAAACTGCATTCATTCTACCATGTAGATGGAATGAACTGTTGTGATAGCTCTATTGACTGTGGGGTTCTTGGAAGAAGTCATTTTTTAAAGTTCTGTGTAGAATTGCCCTATCTCTGAAAATATCATGTGGAAATGAAGATTAGATTCAGAGGAAGAAAGAAGGAAAATTAGAGAAAGGGACATCAACAATCAATGATATGCAGATGACACCATGTTATGCAGGAAGTAGTAAAAATCTGGAGTGGTTACTGAAGAATGTCATGGAACAAGGAGCAGGTTTAGAGCTGAACATGAAAAAACAGATGTGTTTAGAGATAAATGTTTAAAAATGACCTCAAACAATTTATATAACTTAAAAAATGGTGATGACATTGAAATAGTCTTATACCTTGCAAAATGGAGACTTAATTGAGTCTGCAGTTAAGAAACCAGAAGATGGCAAGGACTTGGAAGCTATGAAGGAACTAGACAGGAGCCTGAAATGTAAAGATATACCATTGAGCTAGAATGGTCCATTCTTCCATGTTTCCATTTCTATGCATGATTGTGAAAGCTGGACAGCGAAGAAAGCTGATAGGAAAAGAATCAACTCATTTGAAATGAGGTACTGAAGCAGAGTTCTCTGTCGCAAGGTGACCACCCTACACAAACAACAGCCACACAGATAATTTTTTGGAAAATCAAAGGCCACAACTTGTTTATTGGTGACAAGATTGGCAGCCATACATGGGTCCTGGATCAGAACACCAGGCAGCCCAGCTGCTGGCTTGACGACACTAAGATGGGAGCCTGTCAGAAATCTGGAGCTATTCTTTCTGCAAGAATAGTCAGAAGCAGTCCAAGTCATAACAGTAATTAGTCCATACAGAGGGCAAGGCAAGAGGATAATCCAAATGTTCCATTCCAGAGGTCAATAACAAGGAGCTCATCAAAAGTCCAAAACATGAAGTCCAAAGTACAAGAGTCAAGTTTATTGGCTAAATAATCCATACACAGCAATTGCTTCCAGCAAAGAGCTATTACAAATGCCAGCTCTTTATGCAACTCCTGCAAAAGTCCCTACAGATGTGAGCTCCTTTTTTAAGCCAACCAACTAGACCTTCACAACTGGATGGCATCAACACTTAGCTGAAGCCAGGTAGGGAAGAGTTAACTCCTGCTCTTTCTCCTGAAGAGCCTCTTACTGCCCAGATTCAGTTGCCTATATTCCTGGAGGGTCCTGGTCCTGCTCAGCAGTAGAAATCTCTGCAGTATCAGGCTGCTCATCCACCTTGGGCTCAGATTCTGCTACTGGGAGAAAATCATCATCCTCATCATCCTCATCATCCTCATCTTCATCTTGCCCCATGGTTCTGATACAGCCACTGGATGGGTCCGTATGACTCAGCCTGGCTGAGATGGCATCAGGCAAGAAGGCATAGCGCAGGTTTCCATTCAATGCCGCTCTGGGATCCCAACAGCACCACACTCCCCAGTGGATGAGCATTCCTGTGGGAAGAAGAACAAACTAGAAGTGGATCCAGGGACCATGCCAACCTCCTCAAGTTGTGACAAGATATACAATGCAAAGACAATATCATAGCTAATAACAATAACAAACTGAGGGTGGGAAGGAGGGGAGAGCTCAAAGGCAACGGACCAGGGGAGCAGCCATGTTAGTATTTAGGCTCAGCTGGCAGACTGGAGTGAATAAGTCTTCACTCCAGTCTGCCCCAGCTATTCAATCAGAGTGAACCACAAGGCTCACCCCAATTCTACTCTTCATGCTATGAACGTGTGAAGACTCAGGGCTTGCTTTGAAGGAGAAGCCCAGTGAAGATGACAGGCACCCACCACTACTATTATCCTGCCCAGTAAGTCTGACAGGGAATATAAGGTTAGACTTCCTACAAAGACAAATGAATGTGTCCTCAAATTAATTAATTAATTAATCCTGAATTAATACTAGAAACCTAAATAACTAAAATGAAGTTTTTGTGTTTTGGCCATATCACGACAAGCCAGGACTCGCTAGAAAAGACAATAATGCTTATAAAGTTAGAATGCCTTGATGACCGAAACCCAGAACACTTTCAAATTTTAGCCATACACTACTCCTGCCCTGTTTCAAGAAGAAAATCAAAAAGAACATTTTTAAAGCAAAACAAAAATGTCTCTGCATTCATTGCATTTGAATACAAAGTGCTCCTCTTGTTTTCGATTTCCATTCCCAGAGCCTGCAAAGCAATTTCAGACCTGAATTAAAAGGCATAATGGAAGCGAGTCAGACGTCAAACGCATCGCTCAATACTGTGTGCTTGCTGCTCTACCTTGGTAAGTGCTCATTAAAGTGCTGTGTGACTTATATAACTGGATTAGTAAATGCTTTGATAAGGCAGGTGCACATTGAAATCTCCCACACATATACACATGCGTGCAACTTCATATTCCATGGGACAACTCTGGTTAATTCTATTGACTTAATTCTATACATCTGCACAATCTACTGGACTAAACCTGAAACATAATTTGTGGAAACGGAAACATCTGCCTTACCCTTGAGCCAGCATGCATGCATTTAGCCATCACCAAGGTGATTCGGCAGCCCTTTGGGGTTTCACTGCTTTGAGTCTCTTTAAGAGGAAAAAAGTTGTATATAGGTGAAGGTGACGGTGATGGTGACAGTGACAATGATGATGTGTCAAGGAAGCCAGGGCTAACCTGAATCTACAAGACTTAAGCATGGCTGTTAAGGACAGACGAACTTGGGCATCACTTATTCTTAGGATCACCATAAGTTAAGTCAACTGGATAGCAGTTAAGAATCAAAAGATAGAATATAAAAAAAATAAACGATTGCACCTCTCCATCTACTGCTAAAGCTTTGGGAAGTTTCTGATATGGCTACACCTTCCAAAATCCCCACAATGGACACAACCAGTAACGTTAACCAGCTCTTTTGTAGCTCCAAAGACAACCTTCAGAAGCTCTGAATAAAAATGAAATTCCCATTCAAATTTAAAAAGGATGTTTAGAGGCATTTCTTTCTGTCTTTTTAATGACTCAAGGAAACCCAACATTTGGACCTTTCCAGAAGACCACCCTTTGCTGGTCTTCTCAACAGACTATTCATAGGAAGACACAGAAAGGTATTCTGCACATGTGCAGAAAGATCTCAATACATCCCTGAGATGGTGAGACAGGAAGGAAATCCCACGCTCAGACTGAATCTCAAATCGGGACAAATCGTGCACCTGGGTCAGAGTGGGAGTATGTCAGATTTCACCCTCATCCGCCTCAGGGGTCCCTCTTTTTCTGACTCACACAAAACTCTGGGGGAAACGAGCAGCGAAGGTGCACGATTAGTAACACCAGGTGGGCACCGGTGTGGGGTGGGAGGCATCGGCATATTCCCCACACCTTGATCTCAGATATGCATCCCTACTTGCCATTCCTCACTCTTCATAACCGATTCTGTCTCCCTCGTCTTGCTGAGCCCACATACCCACGGCTTTGTCAGAGTGCTTCGTTAGGTCTCCTTGCCAGCTAAGAAGCTGCTATTTCAGCTCCCCCACATGACGTTGTCAATCCAGCTCACGGCAGAATTTCCTCGCTTCAGTCTTTTCCTTCACTGCTAAAAGCCACAGCAGTAGTTCTCCAATGATCCTTGAGTTTTTCTAGTAATCAGCTTGTCTAGAGGCTGGAGAGTTGAAACCAAACCAGAAGAGACCCTCAGTCTAGAGTTGCCAAGCCAGGGCACGCCACCTTAGATTTCCCTTGGAGAGAAAATGGAATATCAATTCAACAAACAAAGAAATATGATTTCAGTGCCAGAACTTGACATTTAATGATCCCTTATGAAAACACTGTTGGTAATATTAAAAGGAGCCGGTGGCGAAGTGTGTTAAAGCACTGAGCTACTGAACTTGCAGACCGAAAGGTCCCAGGTTCAAATCCTGCGAGCGGAGTGAGCATCCACTGTTGTTCCAGCTTCTGCCAACCTAGCAGTTCGAAAACATGCCAATGTGAGTAGATCAATAGGTACCGCTCCGGCGGGAAGGTAACAGTGCTCCATGCAGTCATGTTGGCCACATGACCTTGGAGGTGTCTATGGACAACGCTGGCTCTTTGGCTTAGAAATGGAGATTAGCACCAACCCCCAGAATCAGACATGACTGGACTTAACATCAGGGGAAACCTTTACCTTTCCAATGTGTGATGTTGGACTATGACTCTGGAGACCGGGGTTTGATTCATAAGCTGGCCATGGAAACTTACTGGGTGATTTTAGGCAAGTCATACTTTATGATCCTCAGAAAAGGGCAATGACACCTCTTCTGAATAAATCTTGCAAGAAAATCCCATCACAAGGTCACCTTAAAGTCCCCTAAGTGAGCGTGACTTGTCCAAATTCAACCAGTGGAGTTCACGGCCGAGCACAGATTAAATCCTTGATCTCCAGAGTTGTAGTCCAGCTCTCCAACCACTTCACCATGTCGTCTCATTTGAGAATTTTAAATATCTCTCCTTAAACTTCAAAGCCAAGTCTTCCATATGATGCTGCCATGGCAGTTAAAGTGGAATCACTGTGCACCATCTGAAAAGTCCCCACCTGATAGGACTTTGCTATGGTCTACCTCTCACCACCTTCATCTTCTTCCCCCCGGTCCCCATAATATAGTCCAGGCATGGGCAAACTTCAGCCCTCCAGGTGTTTTGACTTCAACTCTCACAATTCCTAACAGCTGGTAGGCTATTAGGAATCGTGGGAGTTGAAGTCCAAACACCTAGAGGGCTGAAGTTTACCTGTTCTTGGTATAACCATTCAATGACCATTGAAAAATGGGACCCCTACTCTCCACTAATCACTAAATGCTGGCAATGCATGTGGTCGATCTCTTCACCTATAATTACACCACAAAAAATGTTGAAAAACTGAATGCTTCTTAAGTTTGGAAGAATTTGACCATATATAGTAAATGGTAAAGGTTTCCCTTGAGGTTAAGTCCAGTCGTGTCCGACTCTGGGGGTTGGTGCTCATCTCCATTTCTAAGCCAAAGAGCCGGCGTTGTCCGTAATAATAATAATAATAATAATAATAATAATAATAATAATAATAATAGCTTTATTCTTATATCCCGCCCCATCTCCCCGGAGGGACTCGGGGCGGCTTACATGGGGCCAAGCCCGTAGACACCTCCAAGGTCATGTGGCCAGCATGACTGCATGGAACACCATTACCTTGCTGCCGGAGCGGTACCTATTGATCTACCCACATTTGCATGTTTTTGAACTTCTAGGTTGGCAGAAGCTGGAGCTAACAGCGGATGCTCACTCCGCTCCCCGGATTTGAACTTGGGACCTTTCAAGTCTGCAAGTTTAGCAGCTCAGCGCTTTAACACACTGAGCCACCAGAGGCTCCCTTGACCATATATAAATGACCAAAATAAAATAAACTCATCAGTCAGCTGCTTCAGAGAAACCAGATGACACATGGCTCGATTTGCAGCATCCGCATCCAGCTGTTAATGTAGGCCAAGAGAAGACAGGATTTATTCCAGAGCTTCCAGGAAGCTCCTGAGTGACCTCTGACTTCCAGAGGTTTGATCAGGCTGGATTCAGCCTGATCCACTGTCCAGATGTCCAACAAACCCACATCTACATTGCCACCAACGAGTAGCTCCTTGCTAGATGTTTGCTGTTGTCCTCACTTCTGATGAGTTGGGATGAGACACCCAACTATGTGACTATAACTGTTGGGTCACTAGCAACCCTCTGTTAGCCTCAGCACACCATCAACCTGTCCAGCCATGTAGACAGTCAAAGGCCTCTGGAGACATTTCTTGGACACATCAGAGCAACTCTAGAACACTTTAACCCAGCTTAACCAAGTAGGTTCTTGTTCTTAGGTTCATTGTCGTCCATAATGTTCTTGATCAACTGAGACATGGATTCAAGGAACCTCCTTCAACTGTTGGTATGTTTGATATCTAGGTCATATCGGCCCTGTATTCTAGTTCCTTTTCCCCTAAAACTGTGGGAAATCCTTGACTTGTTTTCCAGGCGAGGCATCTGTCACAAGCTATTTTCACCCTAGACATGCAATGTGGGCGTCTCTCTGCCTTGCTCTAATTTCTAAGCTGAAGCTTTTCAAAATTAGGTGGGGGGTAAAAATTGTCAGTGCCTGGATTGAAGGACAAAGAAAGGGAAAAGGCTGAGGGAAGGCAGTAAGGAAGCAAGAAGAAATTAAATTTGTACTCTGAAGACACTATAATTTGGCAGAAGAATGCACAGTGGCCAGTTTTCATAATCCTTAATGAAATTTGATATTTTATGGGGGTAGCAATAAAAGGCAATAGGAAATGAGGAAGGCCACATTCCAGGTGGATAGACTCGCTGTTGGAAGCTATATCTCTGAGTTTTCAAGACCTGAACAGTGTTTCTGATAAAAGAGTGACTTGAACGTCTCTCATTCATGGAGTCACCATAAGTTGACTTGGGAACAACTAAGCTAGTATGATACAGTGGTCTGAAAATTGGATCAAATCCCTGAAAGACCAGGGTTGAAACACAGAAATCCACTGGGCTTTCTCAGCCTCAGAAGAAAGCCATGGCAAACTTCCTTCTGAGAATCAGTTTGAGTGCTGAATCAGGTCTCTAGAAGATTGAGGTTGAATCCCTGCTCAGTCATGAAAAACCATTGGTTGACCATAAACAAGTCACTTACACTCAGCTTCAAAGAAAGGCAAACTTTTTTTGAATGAAACTTGCCAAGCAAAGCCTAGGAGATGCTTGCTGTCAGTAAGAAGACAACTTGAAGTACTCCTAAATCCACTCATTTTCTATTCTTAGGGATACTTTTAAATGTAAACGTATCCAGCCAATCTATCTGCCATTTCTCATATTTCATGGTATTTACCTGAGTATAACTGAGGATAGACAAAGCTCAAACACACTTGCTCCAGGGACAGAAAAAAAAGCTCCATCATGCCTAGGTCCAGAAGTAAGTGAAGGCCCTTCATCCATCCCAGCTGCCACTGCCCTGACTGCAGAGGGAGAAAAGAAGAGGCAGTATTTGTTGGACTGAATCCTTTCCTGAACTGCCATTCTCTTTCTCTTTTGTGCCATGTCTTAATTAGACTGCAAGCCTGGGGGCAGAAAACTGCTTTGTTGTTCTTTTGCCTGTAATATGCCATGTACATTGATGTCACTACATAAATAAATGATGAGAATGATAAGAACGAGGATGTAGAAGTCCATTCTGCTAGTGATTGAAGTGTAAGAAAATGGCTTTCTGTTATGCTGGGCCAGAAGAAATTACATAGGTATCATGAAATAGCTGTTACAGAATTCACTTACAGAAATGTCACTTACATTATGGAGTTACTGCTATTTCTATTTCTTTCCTTTGGCCACCAGAACTTAATATAGACAGAAAATTATACCTTCTCCCCTGAGAAACTGATGAAGACTTTTTTGCTAACAAGTGTCTTGACCTTCTCAAACTCTATTTAACAGTTCTGTGTTGACTAAATGTAAACCTCCTATCTAACTGCTCATTAGACTGTGCAACTGGAGACTCCTCCTCTGAGCTGATCTCTGCTTCTGACCCTGCTTCTGACCTTGCTTCCCTAGTAAACGGCCTCTCTGGAATATGTTCTTCAGATTCAGACAGAGACTGCTTATTTTCAGGGCTTAAAATCTCCTGCTGCTGATTCTTCTGCTGACTTGCAGGCCCAGAATCCCCAGTGACATCAGGTGCAGGCACAATCAAAGGCTGAACTACAACAGTTGCTTTCTGTTCTCCCTATACACAGGGACACACAAGCACAGACGCACATGCTTCTTTGCCCCCAGCCTCCTTTCCCTGATCACTCCCTGCCAGGTGGGGGTCTTCATCAGCTAGTGGCTGCCAGCAATCCGAGAGGGTGGAAAGGCAAGTGTTGGAAATGTGTTACTAGTTATTTCAATTCCTTCTGCCTTCTGTGAGGTGGCAGGGGAGGGGGGAGGAGATGGCTCAGTATCCCCCATGTCCTCCCACTGCCTGCCACCACCCACCCGAGGTGCTTTTTTGGGATACAGGGGGAATACATTCACAGTGGAGCAAGTTGGCAGTAGGAGTAGGATAGAATTATCCATTTAACATACTTTTCTCTTCAATCAGCAACTCTCACTCAGTATCTGTCTGTCTGTCTCTCTTTCTCCCTCAAATCTATTTGCCTTTCTACTTCTCTTTTCTTTTCCTACCCATCTCTTTCACTTTTCTTGCTCGTCTTTCTGCTTTCTTGTCTTTCTGTCCCTCTCTATTTATGTATATATCCCTACCACACTCTCACACAATCTCCTTGTCCATCCATCCGTCTGTCTCTCTCTCTCTATCCAGCTCTCCTTCACCCCTAAACCAAAGCAAATGTGAAGGGCTGACTACACTGGTAGATGAATGTGTTTTCTTCTTTAATAGTCAAATATAGGATGGATGACACCTGGCTTGAAAATAGTCAATACAAAAGGGATCTATGAGCCTTAGCAGACCAAAAGTAACTATAAAATCCAAGGAAGCTCCTCGGATACTGGACCAGTGTCCGGCTGCCATGTTGGCCTGGATGAGGGCGAACAAGCTGAGGCTTAATCCTGACAAGACAGATGTCCTCCAGGTCAGTCATACATCTAATTGGGGCATAGGGTGGCAACCTGTGCTTGACAGGGTCAGGAGCGGCCCTAGGTTTTTCAGTATGTACGCAAACCGAGGGCCGTGCCCCCCTCCCCGAAATTATGCCCCCCCCCAACTTACCGGCAGCGGCAACCATTGGGTCACTCGCCGCGGAACAAGGAAGTACTTGCTATTCTCACAAGATTTTGTGAGATCTCGCGAAATCTCGCCACCGCCGCCGCTTCAAGAGCACCCATCAAGGGCTGTGCCCAAAGCAGTGGCTTCATGGGCCTCCATTAAGAACCGGCCCTGGACTGGGTCACATTTCCCCTGAAAGCATAGGTCTGCAGCTTGGGGGTCCTCCTGGACTCAGTGCTGACGCTTGATGCTCAGGTGTCAGCCGTGGCTGGGAGGGCCTTTGCACAACTAAGACTCGTGCGCTAGCTGCGACCGTACCTCGTGAAGTCGGACCTGGCCATGGTGGTCCATGCCTTGGCTACCTCCAGATAGGACTATTGCAATGCACTCTACGTGGGGCTGCCCTTGAAGATGGCCCAGGGACTTCAACTGGTCCAGCGCTCGGCAGCTAGATTATTAACTGGAGCGAATTACAGGGCACGGTCTACCCCCCTGTTTAAAGAGCTCCATTGGCTGCCATTTATTTTCCAAGCCCAATTCAAGGGGCAGGTTATCACCAACAAAGCCCTAAACGGTTCAGGACCCATCTACCTTCGTGACCGCATCTCCCCCTATGAACCTGTGTGGTCTCTTTGTTCGTTGGGGGAGGCCCTCCTCTCACTCCTGCCACCATCACAATCGTGGTTGGTGGGGACGAGGGAGAGGGCCTTCTCCGTGGTGGCTCCCCAGCTCTGGAACTCACTCTCTAGAGAGATTAGGCAAGCCCCTACCCTTTTAATCTTTAGGAAGACCTTAAAATGTGGCTCTTCTGACAAGCCTTTGGTGAATAATTTTCATCCTATAAGGCTTGCCCTGGTTGGGATATATCTGTTGCACTTTATTCTATTCCTTCAGTTGGAATAGTTCCCATGTTTATCCCATTTTTGTCCCTTACTTGTTTACATTCTCGGGCATCTTTCTTGTCCTCATTCCTCATATATGCACTTTACGGCCTAGTTATTTTTATGCGTCTTTCATGTTTTTATTCAATCCATGTTTTATTGATTTGTTATGGATATGTTTTTATTGACTTGTTTTACTTGATGTGTGTTTATTATGTCTGTTATGTTTGGGCTTGGCCCCGTGTAAGTCACCCCGAGTCCCTTCGGGGAGTGGTGGCGGGGTATAAAAATAAAATTATTATTATTATTATTGTTATTATAAAATCCAATGTGATTGTAGAGGACATCAATAAGAGTATAGTGTCTAGATCAGCAGTTCCCAAACAGTGTTTCATGGAATCCCAGAACCTGGCAAATGACAGAATGGGCAAATCCACTGAAAAACTCATGGGATGGGAACTGTCAAACCTGATTGTTTTGTTTTGGAGCAGTGATATTTGCTTATGGGCGTTCCGGTAGGCAGTCTTTTTGACAGCGCACATGTAACGGTTCTCAACTGTATTCATTTATTGCGAGCCTTTCTTTTTAAAAAAATAAATTTCACAAATGACAGCTATTGTGCAAAAGAAATACTCTGAAAGATGACTTCTCCCTCTTTTGAAATTGCGGCGTAATATTATTTTAATTTTATAATGAAATTATGAATATCGATATTCACTATGTTCCACCCTTAGTAGTCATTATAATCAGAAAGGTGCATACTTCCTTTTAAAAAAATAAAATAAAATATGAAGCAATGTAGTAATGTTTGACAGGTGCTATATATTTACCCCTACCATTAGATGTGCATGCTAACAATTTAAAGTACCGCTGTAATGATCTCATCATCTAGAATGTCATGTTGTTTCTGAAATACTTATTAGAAAATTTGACATACTGCTACTACCATCGTTGAGAAGATACGTTATTTGCACTACACAACCTTTACGAAAGAATATCATTCTGTGTGTACCACATGCCTTCATCCCACTGTGCAAGGACTTTTTCTCTCCATCATGTCATCACCTCTCCCTGTTCTGCAACTGCTTGATCAATATACCTTTCCTGTATGATCAATCATCTTCAAATGACCCATAACATTTCACCAAGGATCCTATTTCTCCTCTTCACTCTTTCCATTTCCACTCAAAAAAGGAGGCACATAATCTCAGTGGCCATGAATGCTTGAACAAAGGTTTTGTTACTGCAAAGTTCTATCTATATATATAAAAGGGTAATGAAATTTCGGCCTAGGACAAAACAACAAAACTACACATCCCAGAAACACTAAACTTGGCAGCACAACCCCTCATCCATGCCTCTACGTTCATACAACAAAAAGCTCCAGCTACTCCAGAAAACGGCCAGGCTTTGAGACTGTAAGGCTATTCACTGCTATTCCACCTGGCCAACAAAGGATTCCCATAAGCCACAGCAACGCGTGGCCAGGCAAAGCTAGTAGTAATATAAAAATACAGTGGGGGGTAATAACCTGTAGATTTACACTATCCTGATAGCTCTAGAAATTGAATTTTCCTATTCTGAAGTACCACGAGTTTTTGGACATCTGGGATTTTGAAGATTTTTCACTTAAAAAAAAAAAGAATATGGAGATGGCAGCGACGAGACTTGTCCATGCGATGGTTTGGAACATGGACAGTAACGAGGGAAAGACTGAGAAATGAAACACGTGTGATGGGAAAACATAACATGAAACTGGCTGTTTGGGGATCTAATGCTATGGTTTCCTTTCCTAAATAAATGATCTCCAGCACTTCCCAAGGTCCATGTGGTGAGGTCCTTAGTTTCCAAAACACCCAGGCAATAAGACTAGATCAAAGAAGGAAAAACTTTGTGGGTTCACTGTGCTTAGGGGCAGAGTTAGGGTACCTTGGGGAGTGGTGGAGGCTCAATTACCAAAACAATTTGGGAACCACTGGTCTAAATCAAGGGAAGTCTGTGGAACACCCTCCCCAGAGAAATACGGCAAGCCCCACCCCTTCTGATTTTTAGAAAAGCCCTGAAAACATGGCTATGTGCCCAGGCTTTCAAAGATTAAATGATAAAAGACGACCCCGGACTGATTTACGGCTACAGCACGAGGATTTTGGAGGAATGGATTTTAATCATATGTTTTATATTTTTATATTGTTTTAATTGATTTATTGGATTTTCATTGCTGTTTTAATTATGTGCAGGCATTGAATTGTTGCCAATTTGTACGCCGCCCTGAGTCCCTTCGGGTGAGAAGGGCGGGATATAAATGTTGTAAATAAATAAATAAATAAGTCATACTCCCACTCTCCTCTGCTTTGGTCAGACCTCACCAGAAATAATCTTGTACACAGTTCTGGGCAAACCAATTCAGGAAGAATATGCAGGAGATAGAAGAAGCTGACAAAAGAGTGACCAAAATGATCAATGGTTTGGAAACCAAGCCCTAGGAAAAGTGGCTGAGGGAGCTGGGTATGTTTAGATTGGGGAAAAGAAAGAGGGGACAGTGAGGAAGGACAAGCTTGTTTTCTGCAACTTTGGAGATGGGCATAATGGAGCAATGGGTTCAAACTACAAGAAAAGAGATTCCAGGTAAAAATTAGGAAGAATCTCCTGAGGGTAAGAGTTATTTGACCGTGGAATATGCTGCTGCTGCTGATGATGATGATGATGATATTATTATTATTATTATTATTATTATTATTATTATTATTATTATTATTTACAGCATTTATATTCCGCCCTTATCACCCCGAAGGGGACCCAGGGCAGATCACAATGTACATATACATGGCAAACATTCAATGCCATATGACATACAGACAGAGACAGAGATGAAGACACAGGTAATTTAACTTTTTCCAGCTTCCAGTTTCATGAGGGTATGCTCAATTCTGGCCACAGGGGAAACTGCTGCTTCATCATCCACTGTGATGCCGAGTCCCTGATGGATTACTTCCTCATTCCTTTCTGCATGCTGCTGGATGATTTTTATGTAAATTAGTTAAATTCGCTTCCTTGCATAAGTGGTACCTAAATTTCCTACTTGATAGATGCAACTATTTTTCAGGTTGCTTAGGTCAACAATGAGCTAGGCTATTTAATGATTGGACACTCAATCTGACTTGGACTGGCTTTGAACTCATGACCTCTTGTTCAGTAGTGATTTATTGCAGCTGGCTACTAACCAGCTGCGCCACAGTCCTGCTACCTAGTAGTCCAATGGAGTCTTCTTCCCTGGACATTTTTAAGCAGAGGCTAGATATCCATCTGTAAGGAGAGCTTGGATTGTGCCTTCCTGCCTGGCAGAAGTGGGTTGGACTGGATGGACTGGATGCATGATTCTATTATCATGTTTGAGGGGAAGCCATAGCCATCATTTCTTCAGCCAGATAGCTCTTTGAGTGCTTCCCTGCTCTGCAGCTCTGAACGAGAAACAGCCCTACCATAAAAGGAGACCGAAGCTGCTCAGAGTGACACAGTGATGCTGGGATACTCAGATGGTCGCTGGCAGGGAAGCGGAAATTTATTTAAAGAGTTTCACTGCTCAAGATGACGCAGCGTTGCAGAGCGTGCTGGAGAAGTCAAATGTGGGGAGGTGTGTTTTTTTCCTCCCTCCAGCAGATGGATTTCATAATAGCATCATGGACTCACACTTAGCTTGTTCATAGGGCTGTGGTGGGCTGCATGTGTCTACTTCATGACTAACAAAGGTCTGGACAGGTGTTGATATAGCAAGGGAAAGAAGGGGGATACAGATCCCTTGTCTGAAAAAGTGATAGCCTGCATCTATGTTATAGACCAGGGGTCCTCAAACTTTTGAAGTGCAGGGCCGGTTCATGGTCCCTCAGACTCTTGAAGGGCCGAATTATCATTTGAAAAAAAATACGAACAAATTCCTATGCACACTGCACATGTCTTATTTGTAGTGCAAAAAACCCCCAACAACAATTATTTATTTTTTTTATTTACTACATTTATATCCCACCCTCTCTCACCCCGAAGGGGAGTCAGAGCAGCTTACAAGTTGTATGTACATACAATATATTAGATTATTAGCATAGCACAATATTAGCATTATATATTACTATATTGTACTATACCACTATACGGTAATATTATTAGTAATATTAAATTTAATATATAATGTATAATTAATATTCTATTGTATTATTATTAGTATTATTATATTGTATGACATTATAGTATTATTAACAATATAATATGTATACACAATATATTATATTATTACTATAGCACAATATTGGTAAATGAAAGAACACTACAATATTTAAAAATAAAAATAATTTTAACCAACATAAACCTATCAGGATTTCAATGGGAAGTGTGGGCCTGCTTCTGGCCAATGAGATAGTCAAGTTAAGTAGGATTGTTATTGCTGTGTGCCTTCAAGTCATTTCAGACTTTGGGAGAGCCTAAGTCTAAAACTGAGGGCGGGAGCCAGGTCAATGACCTTGGAGGGCCGCATCCGGCCCCCAGGCCTTAGTTTGGGGATCCCTGTTATAGACTTAATGCAATTTAACTGCAATGGTTCAATGCTATGGCATCCTGAGAGCTGTCTTTTGATAAGGTCTTGAGCCTTCTCTGCCAACGGGTTCTGGTGTCTTATCAAGCTACAACTTCCCAAGACACCATAGCATTGATGCAAGTGGTGTCAAACTGCATTAATTCTATAGTGTTCGTGCATGCATACAAATGAAAGTGACCCCGAAGGCCATCCTAGAGGGAATGGAGATCTATAGCCAAAGTATCTGATAAGGTGTACCTCCAGACCCTTCTGAGGGATCTTTTTGCTTCTCTCAAACAACCTTTAGTACCAAAAGGTATGGTACGAGGGTTGAATGAAAAGTAATGCCTTCACCTTTGCAACTCCTCAGCAGATGGCAGTCCTGGTCTGCGGCAGGTCCTGGCTTGTTCAGTAGACTTTCCTCTACAGTTCCATTTGACAGGAAGCCTGAACATTGAACGGTTGTGTTGTTAAAGTGCGAAGTATGGAACCCTGCATAGACAGTTGGTCAGTGCGACTTAAGCAATGTGCAGTCATTGAATTCCTGACAGCAGAAGGTGTCACCCCAAAGGAGATCCATCAGAGAATGCAAGCTGTTTATGGTGATTGTGTTGATGTGAGTCCTGTGCATCGATGGGCGAGTAAGTTTAAAGAGGTGGGAACATCTGACTTGCGTGACAAACAGAAAGTTGGACGTCTTGTGACAGCAACCACCGTGTTTCACAAGCAAAAGGTCGACAGATTGATTCAGGATGATTGTTGTATCACTCAGGGAGAAATTTCAAGCATTATCGGCATTTCACAAGAATGTGTGGGTCACGTTATTGCTTTGCTTGGCTATCGGAAGATCTGTGCACAATGGGTTCTGTGAGACGCTGGTTGCAGAAACAGAGTGTTGACTTCTTCTGTGTCGGCTTCAGAAAACATGTTCATTGTTGGCAGAAATGTATCCAAGTGTCTGGTGATGATGTGGGAAAGTGAATAGTGGTCGTTAAAGAGCACATTCTAAGGATTATTTCTGCGTTTGATTTATTAAAATATTCCCATCCAAACCGAAGTAACAAAGGTGAACGCATTACTTTTCATTCAACCCCCATATTTTCCTATGTTCAGACCCCACCTGGACTAACTCTGTGCTCCGAGCTGGCCTCGAACTCATGACCTCTTGGTCAGAGTGATTTGTTGCAGCTGGCTGCGGCTGGCTGCTCACCAGCCTGTGCCACAGCCCAGGCATATATTGCAAGTGATGGTATTGTCCAAGATGGATAAATTAACCTATTTATCAAAATAAGGGATACTGGGGAAAAATTGAATCGCTGGAAACCTTTTATTGACATTTGCATGTTTTCGAACTGCTAAGTTGGCAGAAGCTGGGGCTAACAGCAGGAGCTCACCCCACTCCCTGGATTCAAACAGCTGACCTTTTGGTAGCAAGTTCAGCAGTTCTGCGGTTTAACCCGCTGCGCTATTGGGGGCTCCCAACTGCATTGTAGATTCACCCAATTTTATGGGTTTTCAATGCCTTTTCTTGACTAAAATAATCACCTCTTTACCCCAAAGATCATTGTATAACTTTACGTGGTTTGGAGCAGATCACGGTCAAGTCTAATAACTTGCAAAATTCCCATAAGGCTGTTGGGCATCCTCCAAAAGCTATCACCAACTCCGCAGAGACGGGAGAGATATTTTTGTGCCTCCGCTGTGCCTGAATGTGCTAGAAAGAACGAGAAAGAAAAAGGAAAGCCTGCTGGAATTTCTTTTCTTTGAATCTTTTCGCACAGCAGATGCCGGTGACATTTCCGAGCTGGCAACAGAAGGTGACAGATCGTGGCGGTGCCAAGAAGAGATCTTGATCGGAACGGTGACATTCAGTGCAAAGCCAACCAGCATCAAAAGCAGAAGGCAGACGCCTTAATGAAAGGAGAACTTGGAATCAAAATAGCTCTACATACACGATGCATTTGATGGAGGATTTTTTTTAGCGCTTTTGAATTTGACTTCAGAGACCTTGTGTAAAAGGAGGACATTTGCTTCCAAACTGCAGTGGGGTCTTAATTCACTAACAAACTGCAGGTATCCCTCCACATTTTGCAGCTTTGGATATTCATGGATTTGATTAAATAATTCTCTCTAGGAATCTCTAGGTCCCACAATGCAATTCTCTGGTCAGCTTCCAGCAGAAATCAGCCACAAAACTGTGCTGGAAGACCTAGAAATTCCCAGAGAGGTGTGTGCTTAGATTTTTTTTAAAAAAGTTGCTCCTTTTCATGTGGATGAATAATTACTATATACAGTAGAGTCTCACTTATCCAAGCCTCGCTTATCCAAGTTTCTGGATTATCCAGGCCATTTTTGTAGTCAATGTTTTCAATATATCGTGATATTTTGGTGCTAAATTCGTAAATACAGTAATTACAACATAATATTACTACGTATTGAACTGCTTTTCCTGTCAAATTTGTTGTATAACATGATGTTTTTGTGCTTAATTTGTAAAATCATAACTTAATTTGATGTTTAATAGGCTTTTCCTTAATCCCTCCTTATTATCCAAGATATTCACTTATCTTAGCTTCTGCCAGCCCGTTTAGCTTGGATAAGTGAGACTCTACTGTAGTTTGTTTTATTTTATTAACTAGCTTGGGTACCCGGCATTGCCCAAGTTATTTGAAAAAGTCCTTTTTTCACAAAAATGCATAAGTTTGTGGGTTAATTACAACTCACATCATGCCACAATAACTTCCTGAAACTCCATCAGTGGTTAAAGTTTGCCATGTTGGGCAAGTTCGCTCTCTAGATGCATAATCGGTGGGGTCTGTGGGGTCTCTGGCTGCAGGGTAAACTACAGTTCCCATCATGGTGGGTCAGTCCACCTCAGTTCCCCCCAGGATGTTCAGTTGGTCATGGTCCCGGTCTATTGTTGGTGGTGGTCACGGTGTCTCAGGATGTAGGTGAACTACAACTCCCAGAAATGAAGGCCAGTTCCCCCAAAACCCTTCCAATATGTTCAGTTGGGTATGGTGGTTTTGTGTGCCAAGTTTGATCCAGGTCCATCATTGGTAGGGTTCACAGTGTCTCTGGTTGTAGGTGAACTATGACTCCCAAAAATTAAGGTCAATCTCTCCCAAACACTTCCAGTATTCAAATTTGGATATATGGGGTATGTGTGCCAAGTGTGGTCCAGGTCCATTGTTGGTGTGGTCCTTTGATTGCAAGTGAACTATAAATCCCAGTAACTACAACTCCCAAATGTCAAGGCCAATTCCCCCCAAAACCTACCCATATTCAAAATTCAGCATACTGGGTATGCATGATAAATTTGGTCTAGATCCATAATTATTTGGGTTCACAGTGCTCTCTGGATGTTAGCGAACTACAATTCCTCTAAATCAAAGTGAATTCACCCCCCCCCCCAAGCTCTCTAGTATTTTTTGTTGGTCATGAGGGTTTTGTGTGCCAAGTTAGGTCCAGATCTATTGCTGGTGAGGATCAGAGTTCTCTTTGATTGCAGGTGAACTATACATCCCAGTACCTACAACTTCCAAATGCCAAAGCTAATTATCCCCCAAATCCCTCCAGTATGTTCCATTGGTCATGGCTTTTCTGTGTGTCAAATGTTTTCCAGATTCATTGTCAGTGGGGGGTCACAGTGCTGTGTCTTGATGCAGGGTGAATGTCGCACCTCAGGTTAACTTCACTTTGCTCAATACACCAGACTGCACACAGGCTGAAGTCTTTTGTAGTTTATTAGAAAATAGAAGATAAAAAGTTCTTTAAAAGCAAAAATAAAGTTCCAAAAGATTGTTACAAAACAAAGCCTTAAACAATAATCCAAGAAATCACAAGGAATAAAACAAAGTCCCAATAGAGCATGACAAAGTCCCAAGAACATGAACACAAAGGCTGCAAGATAATCCAGGAAACGAGAGCTTGTTTCTTGGTTAAACGAAAGTTGCTTTGACAAAGATTTGTCTCCAAACACACTGCTTTAATACTCTTTGCCAAACATGAAAGCATTTCTTTGGCCTCTGACCTCCTTCTTATTTGCTATTCTCACACTCCTTCGAACCCTGAATTTCAAACGGTCAGCTCGATCTAAAAATTCCATTTCATCAAGGTCAGTCAGCTCGTTAGCGTCAGCCTGCTTGCTATCAGACTGAGAACTGTCCTCCTTTTCTGAGTCATTTGCACCTGGCTAGTTTCAGTATCATCAACATCATTCCCTGCTGTGGGAAAAACTCCCTGTTCCTCTTCTTCTACAACAGGGACATTCTGAACCTGATTTTGAACCTGAATCCCATAATCCCCATCAGAGTCAATCTGAGGTTCCAGCTGAGTCACAACAGTGAACTACAACTTCCATCCTGTTGAGTCAGTCCCACAAACCCCTCCAGTATGTTCAATTGATGATTAATTCCTCTCTGTTTGCAGTGAGCTATAGAAAACAATAGGAAAGGGCTATGGGAGAGGCAATGGGCAGGGTCATGCAAATTCCAAACCAATGGAGAGAGAAAGAAACACTAGGAGGTGTCTTTGGTGGAGGAAAAACAGAAAATCTAGGATGAAATTGTCCCCGCATGAAAGCCTTCACTTGGGTGGTGGGCAGGATGGTGTTTGCAGAGGACACTGGCAGAGCTCTTAGACATGTTTGTGGCATCCACTATAACCTGCAATGGTCACTGGAGAGAGGCCTATTGGTGTCTCCTCATAGGTGGAGGCGGGATCCCTGCCACATACACACATACAGATTTTCACTTTAATTATGTGTATCGATGTGTATCCTGCCTCTCTTCCAGCATGAGACCCAAGGTTGTAACCCTGTTAAATCAATGGATTGCTATCAAAAATAAACATAATCAACAATATACTGTGTCTCTTATAACTATACATGTATTTGTAGTATTTTGTACTGTCAGTGGAATTTTGTGTATATCTGTTTTAATCAATGATTCTGAAAGGAAGCTGTTTGTTGTCAAAGGCTTTCATGGCCAGGATCACAGGGTTGTTGTATGTCTTTCGGGCTGTGTGGCCATGTTCCAGAAATATTCTCTCCTGACATTTCGCCCACATCTATGGCAGGCATCCTCAGAGGTTGTGAGGTATGGAGAAACTAAGTAAGGAAAGGAAAGAATATATATCTGTGGAGAGTCCAGGGTGTGGCAAGAGTCCTTCGTCACTGGGAAGCCAGCATTAATGTTTCAGTTAATCACCCTAATTAGCATTGGAAAGGTTTTGTCTCTTGCCTGGGGGCATCCTTTGTTCAGTCATTAGCTGTCCTCTGCCCTCAGAGTGTTGGTTTGAATTAGTTCAAGCAGAGTGTTTGTTGAGAAAAATATTGAGGAAAAAATATTAGAAAATGCAAGAATGTTAGATATGGGGGACGGAACGGATTCAGGGTTCTGCATTTGTTTGATAGTTTTTGTTTTTATCTACTTGTCCATTAAACCTGAAGCACACACATTGCTGACTTCTCAAAACCTCCTAGTAGCAGGACTCCAAATGCAGAAAGTTCATTTTGGCTGGATCTACACTGCCAAATAATACAGTTTGAACCACATTATAGGATCAGTATAGATCCATACAATGCAGCTCAGCGCAGTTAAAACAATATTATTTGAGTCTTACTGTATTAAGTGGCAAGTTTGGATCCAGTCCTTCCCTCTTGTTGAGCAAAATCCGTAATACTGAAATTATACACAGTTACTGCCTGTTCTGGAGGTTATCTAGAATTCACCATATAATTTTACAAGGTCTCAGCTTTCTCTGCCAAAGAGTGCTGATGCCTCCCCAAACTCCAACTCCCATGATTGAATAGCATTGAACCATTGATGTTAAAATAGTGTCAGTACATTCATTCTACTGTGTTGACACACTCCTAGTCTATAGAGTAGCAGAAAGCATGCTAAATCCATCTTCAATATGATATCCTTTCAAATATGTCAACATGATACTCATGTCCAACCTTCTCTTCTCTAGGCGAAACAGACCCTAAACTGAGTTGTTGTGTGTATTCCAGACTGTATGGCCATGTTCCAGAAGTATTTTCTCCTGAGATATATACCTCACAACCTCTGAGGATGCCTGCCATAGATGTGGGTGAAATGTCAGGAGAAAATACTTCTGGAACATGGCCATACAGCCTGGAAAACACACAACAACCCTGTGATTCCGGCCATGAAAGCCTTCGACAACATATAGACCCTAAACTACTTCTCAAACAGATTTATGGTGTCTGGACCCTTCACCATTTTTGATGGTCCTTCTCTGGATCTCCTTCCAACTCACTGGAAGTCCTTGGAAAGCAAAGGCTCTTCACTCACAGGTGAAAGAAGTGCCTTCTGATGAGATTAATCCTGCAGTCCCAAGAAGGTCCCCTCTTGTGTTTCCATCAGACGTACCTTGGAGGTGGTGGGACTCTGAAAAGGACCTCTTGTGAAGACCTTCAGATTCAGGAAGACTCATGTAAGGGGATATGGACTTTCTGAGTCTGGACTTAAGCCATACTGTGCATATAGGTCCATTAGTTATCAATTCTGCAAGGCAGTGGTTCTCAACCTGAGATCCACAGAAGTTTTTGACCTACAACTCCCAGAAATCCCAGCCAGTTTACCAGATGTTAGAATTTCTGGAAGTTGAAGGCCAAAAATATCTGAGGACCTCAGGTTGAGAACCAACACTGTAAGGGAAGGAGAACAATCCAATGTTCTCAACATCTTTGGAGAACACATCTCTGTATGCTTTCCAAGCAAAGCTCAGTAGTTTCTCCCACATCAATTCCACAGCAACATCTGTCTTCCATCAACACTAAATGGGGTCTGCATTGTCTCATCCTCCCACCTCTGGAGTTTTTTGAACCACCTCAAAGTCACTTCTTAAAAAGTTCCTCCAGGACAAGACAAGTCGGAAAGTTAGGAAAGCCATAGATATTGAGTGGGCTGAAGGCTAATAAATTTCCAGGAGGTAATCACCAATCCTGTCCTGGACTATGTCTGGCTGGAGATTTAAGCGAATTTCATATATCTTTCCCTTTTTTCTAAAGAGGACAAACAGAATTTATTGTCCCTTTTACACATACTGAGCCAAGGGAGTGGACTGCGCTGAGGGCAGAGAGATGCGATGGGATGACAATTTGATGTGTGATCAAAAATACCTCAAAGCAAATTTAAGTGAACGGAAGGAGTGATAATAATGCAGTGCTTGTAGAGGAAAAAGCACTCAGGGCTCATTAGTTTACAGAAATATTTTGTGTAGGTCACGTCTGCAGCATAGAAAAGTTATTTTAACTACTACATTTCCCAGGAACTCCAATGATGGCCTCTGGGATTCTGGGATTTGTAGTCCAAAACTAACATTTCCAAGTTCTTGTCAAAACCCAGAAGGATGTCCCAAATCTATATCTGAGAGAACATCCAAATTTCAGAATTATAACAGGTTGACACCACTTTTGTTACCATTTTCCATCATTGGAGCATTGGGATTTATAGTTTGCTGTTTGAGGGGGGAAAGGAAGGAGCCTAAGACTGTTAGGAATTGTGGGAGTTGAAGTCCAAACACCTGGAGGGCCGAAGTTTGCCCATGTCTACTGTGACACCAGAACTCTCTGACAGAGAAAGATAAATATCTCACAAAACTAAAAAAATATCAGAACTCCATAGCATAGCAGTTAATGTGGTGTCAAACTGCTATAATTCTTCAGTTTGATGGAATCCTGGCATTTGAAGTTTTGTGAGCTGCCAGGCCTTTACTGTAAATCAGGCAGTGGACTAAAGATCTTGAATATCTCAATAAACTATACATCCCAGGATTCTGTAGTACGGAGCCATGATAGTTAAAGTTGTATCAAACTGAGACAGCATTACTACTATCATTGTGCCAATATCAGAATCCTGCTAAATATCTCACATTCTAATACAATAACCAGGAAAATTGGAAAACTGGGAGCTCCTGGTGGCGCAGCATATTAAAGCTCTGAGTTGTTGAACTTGCAGATCGAAAGGTCGCAGGTTCGAATCTGACAAGCGGAATGAGCGCCCGCTGTTAGCCCCAGCTTCTGCCAACCTAGCAGTTCGAAAACATGCCAATGTGAGTAGATCAATAGGTACCACTCCGGCAGGAAGGTAACAGCACTCCATGCAGTCATGCCAATGGCCACATGACCTTGGAGGTGTCTATGGACAACGCTGGCTCTTCGGCTTAGAAATGGAGATGAGCACCAACCCCCAGAGTCGAACACGACTGGACTTAATGTCAGTGGAAAACCTTTAAGCACTACCTAGGGATCACAACCAGACACAAATGAAGACATCTGCCCTTGTGCTTTGCTACTCTGCTGCTGAATACACATGCCCAGTGTGGAATGCATCTTACCACATTAAAACAGTGGATGTGGCTCTTAATGAGACATGCCACATTATTACCATTGGAAAAATTGTACTGTTTAGTTGGGTATTGCACCACCTGACATCTATCAGGAAGTAGCAGCCTTTTTTTTTCTGGCTACAGCCTTGACCAAGGCATTGACATCTCCAGCCCATCCTCTGTTCGGATATCAGCCAGCAAGTCAACTCCTTAAATCAAGAAATAGCTTCCTAACACCTGCAGAGATACTTGCAAAAACACTTCAACAAGCGAGAGTCCAAAAGTGTCAGGTTAAAACCCAGAACCTCAATCAGTGACTGAGACCGGATGAGAGACTCCTCCTGGGCACACAGAAGACTGGATGACTTGGAAAGCACTGAACAGACTGCACTCTGACACAATGAGATGCAGAGCTAACCTTAAGAAATGGGCCTACAAAGTGGAGTCCATGACATGCAAGTGTAGAGAAGAGCAAACCACAGACCACTAACTACAATGTGGTCTGAATCTTGCCACATACACAGTGGAGGACCTTCTTACAGCAACACCAGAATCACTCCAAGTGGCCAGCTACTGGTCAAAGGACATTTAGCATAATGCCAAGTTTTTAACTTTGTCTGTGGTCTTTTATATATTATTGCTGTATTCTCAATTTGCTTCTGACATGATAAATAAAAATAAATAAATCAAACTGAGATAGCATTATTTCTACGAATTGTGCCAATTTCAGAATCTTGCTCAATATCTCACACTACATTACAGTAGCCAGGAAAATCAGGAAATGCAGGTGGGGTCCATGAAAACAATAAACAAAGAACAAAAACAGAGAATGTTTTAGATGCTTAGATCTGAAGTAAGGTTCTGCATGGCCCTGAGGTGGCACATGCAGGTGTCCCCTTCTCTTCTTCATATATTTTATAGTACTGTGCTAAGAAAACAAGCCTGATAGATGCACAAAACCCAAAAATGTCCAAAAATGTCAACTATATGGGGTCCAGGGGCAAATTCCCCCCGGCTCCCCAAACAGGTTGCAGCCCCCATAGACCCCGAAACCTCTATTTCCTTCTTGTCAATAAAAAGTGGAGGCCTTTAGGATAAATCCAAAAAGCATTTGTCTGGCCCAAGATCATGCAGTTGATTTCCATGGGTTGAGTGGGGATTCAAACTCTGCTCTCCAGAGATGTATGTAGCCCAACACTCCAAACTATATAAATGTCAGAAAAGGGTTGACATAACACTTCTTGCTAAACTGTGCTCGCTTTCCTGTAAAAGTTATCTTGTCTCCCCTCTCCGCGACCTTTCTTGACAGCCCATTTTGATGGGAGATTATCCAAAGTAATTTCGCTGAGAAGTCCCAGTTCTGCAGAGAGAACAGGTAATGGCAGTAGTCTTGTTGACTGCAATTTATTTTGAATTTGGGATAATTGGGAGAGTGCTCTTTCTCCTTCAGCAGTGGAAAAGTGGAGAGTTAGTGAAATTCATAACACTGCGGAAAGCCTTTAATCTGGCAAAAAAAAAAAAAACCACCAAGACAATTGTTATGAAAATTTCCTAGACAATAAGCAATATACAGCCTCTGCTTTGAGAGGGAAGAAAGCCATGGCTATGTTCCAGAAGCATTCTCTCCTGACATTTCATCCTGAGAGGTATATACTGTATATATTTGAGAACACTGAAATGCTGGACCACTCTAGCAATTATGATGTCAGACTACACAGAGAAGCCAATGAAATCCACAAGCATGTGGGCAATTTCAACAGAAAGGAGGAAACCATGAAAATGAACAAAATCTGGCTACCAGTACAGTAGAGTCTCACTTATCCAACCTTCGCTTATCAAACCTTCTGGATTATCCAATGCAGTCTGTCTTTTAGTAGTCAGTGTTTTTGTAGTCAATGTTTTCAATACATTGCAATGTTTTGGTGCTAAATTTGTAAATACAGTAATTACTACATAATGTTACCATGTATTGAACTGCTTTTTCTGTCAATTTGTTGTAAAACATGATGTTTTGGTGCTTAATTTGTAAAATCATAACATAATTTGATGTTTAATAGGCTTTTCGTTAATCCATCCTTATTATCCAACATTTTCGCTTATCTAACATTCTGTTGGCCTGTTTATGTTGGATAAGTGAGACTCTACTGTATTAAAAACTCTAAAATCTGAACAGGAAATAAAGAACAACACTCTGAAAATGGAAGAATTACAGACATGATTCAATCAGGGGCAGCTAACACCTCCGAACAAAGGATTTCCCTATACAGGAATGAAGCTTACAATGCCATTAATGCTAATTAAGGTGATTAATTACAACATTCACACTGGCCTCCAACAAACAAGAGTCCTTTCTCTCACCCTGGACCTTCCACAGATATATAAGCCTCCCTTGCTCATTTTTCCAATATACCTCACAACCTCTGAGGATGCCTGTCATAGATGTAGGTGAACGTCAGGAGAGAATGCTTCTGGAACATGGCCATATAGCCCAGAAAATGCACAACAACCCAGTGATTCTGGCCATGAAAGCCTTCAAAATCATGTGAAATATCTTTGGGGAAGGCAGGTGAGCACTGCAAATGGGTGCAATTGGTTGCACATCTGGGGATCTTGCCTGAGTCGCACAGTATTGCCATTAAACACGATGCTTACATAGTACAATCAATGCATAATTTCACATGTGGAGATTTATGCCACGCAAGCCATTATGTGGGCATATCATATATCAGCAGGGCCGGTTGTTTCTACGAGGCCGCTGACGCGGCCGCCTCGGGCGCTGGCCGCTAGGGGCGCTGTCGAGGCATCGACAGCGACCCGTAGCACCACCGACGCCTCCGGTGTTGGCGCGGGGCTTCAATCCCCGCGCCCACGCCAAACCGCGACAAGCAGATAGGCCATTTTGCCCTTAGTCTACAAACTAAGGGCAAAATGGCCTATCTGTGCTGTGCGCATGCGCACAGCCAGATAAGCCATTTTTGCCCTTAGTTTGTTGACTAAGGGCAAAATGGCCTAGCTGTGCTGTGCGCACGCGCACAGCACAGCTAGGCCATTTGGGCCTTACTTCCTGGTCGCGGCCGCCGATCGCCCGGGCGATCGGCGGCCGCGACCAGGAAGTAAGGCCCAAATGGGCTATCTGCGCTGTGCGCACGGGCACAGCGCAGATAGCCCATTTGGCCCTTCCTGGTCGCGGCCGCCGATCGCCCGGGCGATCGGCGGCCGCGACCAGGAAGTAAGGCCCAAATAGGCTATCTGCGCTGTGCCCATGCGCACAGCCAGATAAGCCATTTTTGCCCTTAGTTTGTTGACCATTTGGGCCTTACTTCCTGGTCGCGGCCAGGGCACGCTGGACGGGGGGCGGGGCCAACTCTGGCCCCGCCCCCAGCACTATTCGCCCTGGCCCCGCCTCCCACGCAGCGTGGGAGGCGGGGCCAGGGCATGCTGGGCGGGGCCAGGGCGTGGGAGGCGGGGCCGGTGGCGGGGGCGCTTTTTAGCACCCCCGCTTAACATTTAAAAATATCTCCGGCCGGCCCTGTATATCAGTCTCAGTAAGCCTTTGACAAGGTTCCCCGTGACATTCTCATAAAGAAGCGAATATAATGTGGGTGGTCAGTCCTACTGTGAGGTGTATTAGAAACTGGTTAGATGGCCAAACGCAAAATCCCCATCCCAATGATTCCTCTTCGTCCTGGAGAGAAGTGGCCAATGGGTGCCACAGGGGTTTGTTCTGTCATAATGCTATGCAACATCCTTATTAATGACTAGGATTTTTTTTATTGTGTCAGAAGCAAATTGAGAATATACTGCAACTCACTTCTGGTGTGAGAGAATTGGCCGTCTACAGAGACGTTGCCCAGGGGACGCCTGGATATGTTACCATCCTGTGGGAGGCATCTCTCATGTCCCCACATGGAAAGTATGGGAAGCTGAGGCTGACAGATGGGAGCTCACCACATCTTGTGGATTTGAACCGCCAACCTTTGGGTCTTCAGGTCAGCAGTTCAGCCAGCACAAGGGTTTAACCCATTGCGCCACTGCGGATGACTACAATGACAGAACAGAAGGCATGTTTATCAAACCTGCAGATGCAAATTGGGAGGGAGAGCAAATACCCCAAAGGGTAGGCTCAGGATTCAAAAGGATCTTCATGGAGAGCTGGGCCAAAGCTAACAAAAGGGAGAAAGGTACAGTACTACATTTAGGAAAAAAAGAAAGAAAAGAAATGCATAGAAATAGGTTGATACCTGGCTTGAAAACGGTCCATGTGAAAGGGATCTAGGCATCTTAGAAGACCACAAGCTGAACATGAGTCAACACTGTGATATGGAAGCTCAAAAGGCCAATGTGATTCTAGGATGCATCCATAGGAATATAGTGTCTAGAAGGAGGAAAATCATGCTCTCATTCTATTATCACATGAACTCACTTGTAATATCCTGTGTCCAATTTAAGAAGGATATGGACAAGTTGGAAAGTGTCCAGATGATCAAAGGTCTGGAAGCCAAGTCTCATGAGGAACAGCTGAGAGACCTGGATCTGTTTACCCTGGAGAAGAGGTTAAAAAAGGAGATGATATCCATGTTTAAATATTTGAAAGGATGTAAACAGGGCAATTCATTCAAATAGCAGAAAAAGAGATTCCACCTAAACATTAGCAAGTACTTCATGACAGTAAAAGCCATTTGACAGTGCCTGGGAGTCCAGTGGAGTCTTCCTCTCTGAAGGTATTGAGAAAGAGGCTGAATGGACATCTGTCAGGAGTGCTTGGATTGCGTCTTCCTGCCTGGCAGAATAAGGTTGGACTGGGTAGTCCTTGAGGTCTCTTCCAACTCTAGGATTTTATGATTCCATTCTATGATTCAGTGCTCAAGACTGGCCACGAAGGAACCGACTCCTTATCTCTTTTCTATTCTCTGCACAGGCACGGAAATCTGATTTGTGGCATCGCCTTCCTTTGAAGTGAGTGGGATTAAAATCCCTTCCCTAGGGATAGTTTAACCCAGATCAGATGCATTTACATGGAAGGCTGTTTGCAGTATGGGGAGAGGGGGTGGACCTCAGAAGACCACTGAGGAGCAATTAGAAACCGTCTGGAGTTCAAAAGGAGGGCCGCCTCATTAGAGATGCCGTCAGTTGCTTCGCCTCTCATATCCTCCTGGACTTGGCGATCAATGCAACGGGGATGGGGATGTTAGCAAGAAAGGCTGCCTAACCCAGGCTCTGAAAATCTAATTATGCACCTGGGACTTGCTTTAAAAGCTTACAGAAGCTCAATTCACAGGTCAGCCTTCTGGAGATCAGTCAGCAGTCAACTGAGTCCTGTATTCACCATGCTTTCAGCACACAAGCCTTGCCGACGCATGCTTATGCACAACACATTTTTGCATGAAATGAGTCCCTGCATGAAAGGCACTGGTGCCTAGTGGCTCATCCGTCAGCGTAGTGGTGGTGAATCCACTCCAGGATTTCTGGAGCCCTCCAAGGTGCCATGTCGATTAATAGAATCCAAAGACCATGTCGTACCCCAAGGCTGCGGGAGCACTCTGAAAACCAGACAGGAGCCAGTATAACACACAAGCGGTTTATTGAAGCATACTGTATATATCTATGCACAGTTAGCGAAATAAGTCAGTAAGAGCAATAGTCCTTAATATGAAGTCTCTAGCAATGTCCTTATTATAATCCACCAGTGAAACTTGGTAGTTTCACTGCAAAGTCAAGGATAGTCCTTCAAAAAGAGCCAAGAAACAAGCGCTGCAGACTGCAACTATAATCCACCTGGAAAGTCCCATCACGAACAAGGAACTCAAAGTAAACAAAGCAAAGTTAGTCTCGACTCAGGAACAAGGAAATCAAGGTAACAAGGCGAGATCTACTCGGGAGTCATGGCCCAGAACGGCATGCATGGAACTGGGAACCTGGCGTGGTTTCCAGGCAGGAGACAAGACTAGGAGCTCGATACTGGAACCTCTTCCAAGGAAAGGCAAAGTTGACACCGCAATGAGGAACACAAAGAGGAACACCTTTAAGGAGATTCCAAGGTTGTGAGATTAAGAGAGTGCAGGACCCACAAAACTTCACACGGAAAACAGTCATTATCGAGCCTAAGAGCTAACCTCTTGCTTCTTTGAACCCCCTCCTTCTTCCCCCTATCTCTTGTAAAACACTCCCTCCGATTGAAAAGCCCATCTTCACCCAAAACAACACCATCTGGTGTAGGCAAGATTGCCAAGGCATCGGAATGTTCTCCAATTAACGGATCCTCTGGTGTAATAATATCAGGCAGCTGCAATGCCAAGGGGCCTCGTCCTGGGCCTGGAATGCCTCCTGGATCCGTAGCATAGTCTGTTTCCAAATACAACTCTTGATGAAATATAGGCCGCGATGGCTGAGCCACAACAGGCCATTCAATCCAACCCTGTTCTGCAGGACAGGATGACACAATCAAAGCATTCCTGACAGATGAGCATCCAGCCTCTGCTTCAAAACCTCCAGGGAAGGCGACTCCACCAGACTTCCAATAAGTCTTTTGCACCATAACATTCAAGAAGGATATGGACAAGCTAGAATGTCTCCAGGGAAGGGCACCAAATGGTAGAAAATCTGGAAGCCAAGCCCTATGAGGAGTGTTTAAGAGATCTGGGTATGTTTAGCTTGGAGAAGAGAAGTCTGAGTGGGAACATGATAGCCTATTACCCATGTTTAAATATTAGAAAAGAGGTCACGTTGAGGAGGAAGCAAAGTTGTTTTCTGCTGCTGTAGACACTAGGACACAATGGAGCAATGGATTCAAATTTCAGGTAAAGAGTTTCAACCCAAATTTCAGGAAGAACATTCTGACAATAAGAGCTGTTCAACAGTGGAACTCACTGCCTCAGAGTGTAGTGGAAGCTTTAGAGGCTTTTGAACAGAGATTGTGGAGAGTGCTTTGATTGTGTATTTCTGCCTGATAGAAGGGGGTTGGACCGGATAACCCTGAGGATCTCTTCCAACTCCAGGATTCTATAGTTCTACAGAACTCCAAACTAATGAGGCAGAGCAACAGCTTCCATCCAAAGCTTTATGCAATCATGTCTGACATTTCTAGCTTTCTCTCTCTCTGATCTTTGGTGCATAATTTTGGATGAATCCTTTTGTCAACTCAACTCTTAACTTTGGATTCTGCTCAAAGCTCCTTTTCCCCTTTGAATATTGGACTCTCTAGACCACACTTCTGTTTGCAACCCCACGTAAGCCTTGAGATTGACGTACCTTACCCTAGACCAGTGTTTTTCAAACTGTGCTTCTCCGGATGTTTTGAACTTCAGCTCCAAGAAATCCCAGCCAGCTTACCATGTGTTAGGAATTGTGGGAGCAGAAGTCCAAAACATCTGGAGGAGCACCATTTGAGAAACTCTGCCCTAGACAATTCTTGTGAACTATAGTGTGTTATCCTAGTATGCACTCACTTTTGAGCAGGACACTTATCTTCAAAACAGTTTCAGTAACTTTCAGAAACTCTGTATTCAACCACACAGCAGTTACTAGATATAGTGTGTCCCAAGTGCTTAGAAAATATATCTCAAGCCTCTTCTGTTTCTTTCATAACAATCATGTTTCAGGGCAGGGAAGCAGGAGTGAACCTTTAAAAAACTTGTAAATAGAAGGTGAAGGCTATTTTCAGACTTTGAAGAGAGATGAGCCAAAAACTCTTAAGATTTTCCACGGAATGTGGGTTTCGGAGTAATATCATCAGACCCTGGAAATTGTACTTGCAGACTACAACTCCCAGAATCTTTAACCATGAAAATTTTCAAGGGAAAAATATTTTTGCAAAATGGTTGAGAAACAGATTTCTCTAGAGTTGTGAAACCCTGATTCTTAGGGTCCTTCTATACATCCCTATAACTCAGAATATCAAGGCAGATATTTTATTTATTTAATTATTTACAGTATTTATATTCCGTTCTTCTCACCCTGAAGGAAACTCAGGGTGGATCACAATGTACATATACATGGCAAACATGCAATGCCATATGACACACAGAGACAGAGACAAACACACAGAGGCAATTTAACAATTTCCAGCTTCTGGCTTCATGAGGGTATGCTCAATTCCGGCCACAGGGGGAGCTGCTGCTTCATCATCCACCGTGACACCGAGTCCTTGATGGATTGCTTTCTCATTCTTTCACAGTATCTGCTTTGAACTGGGTTATCTGAGTCCACACTGCAATATAATCCAGTTCGAAGCAGATCATCTAGGGTTTTATATAGCTGTGTGTAAGGGGTCCTAGAGTAGCATTTTTTTCACTGTTTTCCTACCTCTAGTCCCAGTAAAGTAGGGAACTATTTCATTCTCAAACTTAGCATCCGCTGAGGATTTTGTGTCCCCTGTATTCCCATTCCTGGAAATATCTCAGCCTCCTGGAAACCCTACTCTGATGGGGAAATTTTCTTTGAGCAACCAGGAAAAAATGAGAAACAGAAAGACAAAGATAATCACCTGCATCTTTTAATTCTGCTCAGAGCTCAAACACTACAGAAGCTTCAGCTGGTAGCCTTTCGTATAAAATATATAGTGTCAAAATGTCTGTGAAGTCTTTCTGTTCTGTAGGTGTAAATTGCATTCCTACAAGACAAGAATGAATAATGTTACCATTTTCCCTCTTTGTTGCTAGAAAGTAGTAAAAAATCTACACCATTTTTTGGAAACTGATAGGATATTGTGGCTTATTTAGAACAAAATAAATGATGTTTTACTGTGAAATTGGCTGCACAAAATATAGCATTTCTGATGGGAAAATGACATTTCTGTGCAGAAAACAGCCTTTTCTATGAAAAAAATTGGTTTTCCTGAACATTATGTTCAGGAAATTCTGTTTTCAGGGAGGACAAATTGTTGACTGTGAAAAATATGACATTGTCTACACCAGTGGTTCTCAACCTGGGCCACCCAGATGTTTTTGGCCTTCAACTCCCAGAAATCCTAACAGCTGGTAAACTGGCTGGGATTTCTGGGAGCTGTAGGCCAAAAAATATCTGGGGACCCCAGATTGAGAACCATTGATCTAGGCTCTATACTCCCAGTCCTATCGGCTTTTTAAGCTGCAGCATTACACTGTCAGCTCATGTTCAACTTGCAGTCAACTAAGACTCCAAGATTTTTTTACATGGACTGTTATTGAGCCAGATGTTTTTGGCCTACAACTCCCAGAAATCCCAGCCAGTTCACCAGCTGTTAGGATTTCTGGGAGTTGAAGGTCAAAACATCTGGGGACCCACAGGTTGAGAACCGCTGGTCTACACACACAGAAAAACCAATAAATGTACTTTTCACAGAGAATTAATTCCCAAACTAAAGATTCTCGCTTGAGTAGAATACTTCACTTAGGCAGAAAAATATACATAACATCTGGCTCAATAACAGTCCATGTAAAAAAAATCTTGGAGTCTTAGTTGACTGCAAGTTGAACATGAGCCGACAGTGTAATGCTGCAGCTTAAAAAGCCGATGGGACTGGGAGTATAGAGCCTAGATCAGTGGTTATCAATCTGGGGTCCCCAGATGTTTTTGCCCTACAACTCCCAGAAATCCCAGCTAGTTTACCACTTGTTAGGATTTCTGGGAGTTGAAGGCCAAAAACATCCGAGGACCCCAGGTTGAGAACCACTGGTCTAGATCAAGGGAAGTCACAATGCTCCTTTCTTCTGCTTTGGTCAGACCGCTCCAGGAATACACTGTGTCCAATTTTGGGCACCACAATTCAAGAGGGATATTGACTCCAAGCTGGAAGGTGTCCAGAGGAGGGCGACTAAAATGAGAAAAGGTCTGGAGACCATGAATCCCACTAAAGAGAGGTTTAAGGAAATGGATCTGTTTATCCTGCAGAGGAGAAGGTAGAGAGAAGGGGACATCAGAACCATGTTTAAATATTGGAAAGGATCTCATAAGGAATAGGAAAGAGACTTATTTTCTGCTGCCCCAGAGAGCAGGACTCAGAGCCATCAATTCATATCACAGGGAAGGAGATTCCGTGTGAACATTAGAAAGAACTTACTGACTATAAGAAGAACTGTTCAGCAGTGGAACTCTCTGCCTAAGAGTCCAGTGGAGACTCCTTTTGGAGGCTTTTAAACAGATATTAGATGGTCAGATGTCAGGGGTGTATTGATTGTGCTTTTCCTGCATAGCAGAGGGTTGGACTTGATAGCCCGTGTGGTCTCTTTCAGCTCTATGATTTTATGACTACAGTTTTTCATAAAGGTTTTATTCCTAGAGCATTTTATTCAAATTCATGAATAATCAAATCTGAAAGAAAATAAATTTGCAAATGTTGGAAGGTCACCTTTGGAGAAAGATCTTCACTGGAGATCTTCAAACAGAAGTTGGATGTCCATCTCGCAAGATTGCTTTCATTCTGAATTCCTGCATTGCAGAATGGGGTTGGACTAGATGACCCTTCCAGCTCTTGATTCTATGGTTAAAAATATTTATGAAAGAAAGCGATTCTTAACACTTGGCAGTACCATCGACCATAACAGTGCCATTCTTATTCATGTTGACAGTTCAGGTCACCATAAGTCAGAAACATCTTGACAATCCTCAGCAACAAAACAGTCAACTTCTTAAGACTTTTATTCAAAGTTAGCTGGAGCTTGATCTGTCCTTACTGTGGAAGAATGGACTAGACGACTTTTCCAAAATCTAGTGGTGCCATCTACTGGAGAAACAGGCTCTAGTCCTTAGGAAGTTGAAAGAAGGTTAGCTCCTTTTTGGGTGTTTCCTGCTTCAGCATCACAGCTACCGCTCTGGAATCTCTCGGCAGTTTGTAGAAAATGTGTCATTCACTGTCTTCCCTATCAGTTGCTAGGAGATTCTCTGATTTTAAGAAGGGAGGTTGGCACAGCCCTCTCCTTTCTCTCTCTTCTGCAAGAATCCTCCTCATTCAATGCCTTCACTGACACTCCATCATAAAATAAATGGTGCCAGCCAAATACTCTTTCAGTAAAATGGATGAGGTGGGTCGGATGCCCGAATCAAATGTTCTCATTTGCTCTTTAATATACAGTTGATTTGTCATCGTCATCTATATCATCCTGCCCATATCTGGAACCTGTCTTCAATGACAGGAGATAACATTTTGTTGTTCCTTTTCTTTAGAGGTAAAGGTTTCCCCTGACATTAAGTCCAGTCATGTCTAACTCTGGGGGTTGGTGCTCATCTCCATTTCTAAGCCGAAGAGCTGGCATTGTCCGTAGACACATCCAAGGTCATGACTGCATGGAGCGCTATTACCTTCCTACCGGAATGGTACCTATTGATCTACTCACATTGGCATGCTTTCGAACTGCTAGGTTGGCAGAAGCTGGAGCTAACAGCGGGCGCTCACGCCATTCCCGGGATTTGAACCTGGGACCTTTCGGTCTGCACTTTCAGCAGCTCAGTGCTTTAACACACTTTGCCACAGGAGGTCCTTTTCTTTAGAACTCCAGAAATTGGTAGATTTCTTTGCAAACAGGAACCTGAGCTCCCCAAAATTTAATCATGGGAGGAAATGAAGCTGGCTGCCCATCTGTTCAGAAGGTTTTGGCGTGCTTAGACAGACTGAACATCTGATGTTCTATATCTTCATCAGAATTAAGCTGAGTACTTCCCATGGCAAAGCAATCTTGACTTCTTTGCAGGTAGAAAGGAAGCTGAACCACATTCAAAAGACAGACTTCCAGGTATGGAAAACTAGGCAGTGACAGGACTACATTTTCCCACTCCTGCCCAAGAGTATGATTAGGAAACAGTGCTCAGACTTGGGGCCGAATTCCAGTTCCCGGGATCATACTGTCCCAATGGGAGAGACAGGCATCATAGACTAGAGAAGTAAATACATGCTTCTTATCCTGTTTATCCACTGTAACGGCTTTCCAGCATGCAAAACCTTACCCATCTGCCAACAAATGTTACTGTGAGAATCGATCTCCTTTCTCTGGATCTGACAAAAGCTTGTGAGTCTACACAACTGAACTTGTGGGCTAGGCAAAATTTGCTAGTCTACAAATCTGAGCTCCCATGCCATGCAAAATTGTGCCAGTCTGCAATCCGAGTCCTAAACAGCAAAAGCATTACAATTGTTGTGCATTTTTCGAGCTGTATGGCCATGTTCCAGAAACATTCTCTCCTGACGTTTTGCCCACATCTATGGCAGGCATCCTCAGAGGTTGTGAGGTATATTGTGAAGTATATTGGAAATCCTCTTGGTGCTATGTGCCTTCAAGCCATTTCTGGTTTTTCTTGACAATATTTGTTGTGACAGAGGTTGCCTTTGCCTCCCTCTTTGGATGAGAAAGAGTGACACATCTAAGGTCACCCAGCAGGACTTTAAATCCTGTTCCACAGAGTCATAGGCCAACTCTCAATCTACGTTTACCCCAGACAGCCTGGGCCAGGCACCCAAATGATTTAATTCTTCATCTGCTTTTAGACTGTGGAATGGCTTGCCAGTAGAGAGTCATCCTTTTGAATTTAAACCAGCTCTAAAGGGCTTCCAGAAAGCCGATCCAGATGCTTTCAACATCATAGGGTTTAAAGTCTGAAATAATGTCCTTGGGGTTTTGTGTGGGAGTATCCTGTTGATCATAGAATTGTAGAGTTGGAAGAGAGCACAAGGGCCATCACGTCCAACCCCCTGCCAATCAAGACTTACAGGTGGCCTATCCAATCTATCATTAAATGGTGAGTCAACACGTAAGTAAATCCAGTTGAAACAATGGTTCTACTCATTTTGGTCCATATGAAGCTGTTATACTTTGAGAACTCCATTTATTCAACTATGTACTGAACACATCTGTTTCACAATAGTGAAATAAAAATACAAGCACACATGGGCACAAACTTGCAGAAATGGATAACTCTAAGCAGCCAATCTGTTGCTTCTAGCATATTTTTCATTCATTCTTTGGCTTTGGGCTCCTACTCCAAGAAATCTCAGGCAACCTTGCTGTCAATCAAGAATTGTTAGATATGATATCTCAAATTTCTGAAGGTCCAAAAGTCCTCCATTCCTGCTGTCGACAATGCCAACACTGATTGTAAAATGGAGAGTTTTGCAAAAAGAGAAATAAAGCATGTTTCCTATAATGCAAAAAAGTAAAATTCAAAACAGTGACTTTTCCAACTCAGTTTCTTTCCTACCATGCTGTTCAAGCTTTTTGACTTGCAACAGCAACAAAAAGGAGAATGGAGGGAGAGAAGAAAGGAAAGGAAGAAACAAGAGGGTTACTCAGCAAAATGGGGGAAAAAATTCTTTTCAAGACTGCCAGCAATCACTCGACAAACATTTCCCCAAAGCTCCGAGACACTGCCCCATAATTGTTCGTAATAACAAATAATAACACCAGTAGGCAGGAACAAATTGCTGAGGCTGTCATCTTGTTCCCTGGTGATTATTTTATCATCTCGCTTTTTTGCAAGATGTGTGTGTGTGTTAATTCCCTCTTTCTCCAAGGGACCCGGTCTTTCTCTCAAGACGACTGACTCACAAACAAAGAATAAAACACAGAGGTTGAGGAAGGCAGGCGCGAGAAGCAAACCCTGGGGATGGAGCCATTTTGCTGGGAAGATGTTAAAAGAGAGAGAGAAAGAAATAATGCCTCAGCAATGCCAAGGTAGAACTGTGTGCCCAATCTCTGGGTTACCTAGAGCTACTGCAAGGGTGCATCTACACTATGGAATGAATGCAGTTTGACACCACTTTAACTGTCACAACTCAATGACATGGAATTCTGGGAGCTGCAATTTTGCAAGATCTTTGCCTTCTCTTCAAGAAAGGATTAGTGCCTCACCAACCTGCAGCTCCTAGGATTCCATAGCATTCAATCATGTCCGTTAGTGGTGTCAAACTGCATTAATTTGGCATTACAGATGCCCACACACACACATACACTGCCCAAGAAGCAAACACTCTGCCCAGAGCAAGCTGCTTTCTATGTAGTGGAATGTGTTTTAGTCTGAACTTCATAAACACACAAAAACAATTGTCATCACCATGATTCCAGAGGGATATTGACAAGCCAGAACATATCCAGAAGAGAAAGGTCAACCTAGGAGGAATGACTTGGGGAACTGGGTAATGTTTAGCCTGGAGAAAATTCAAGAGGTGATATGATAGCTGCCTTTAAGTATGTCCAGAGAGATATTGATAAGCTGGACCATGTCCAGAAAAGAAAGGTCAACCTAGGAGGAATCACTTGGGGAACTGGGTAATGTTTTAAAAAGTAAAGGTTTCCCCTGACGTTATGTCCAGTCATGTCTGACTCTGGGGGTTGCTGTTCATCTCCATTTCTAAGCTGAAGAGCCGCCATTGTCCATAGACACCTCCAAGGTCATGTGGCCGGCATGACTGCATGGACGCTGTTACCTTCCTGCTGGAGCGGTACCTATTGATCTACTCTCATTAGCATGTTTTCGAACTGCTAGGTTGGCAGAAGCTGGAGCTAACAGCGGGCGCTCACACCGCTCCCGAGGTTTGAACCTGCGGCCTTTCGGTCTGCAAGTTCAACAGCTCAGTGCTTTAACACACCTCGCCACCGGTAATGTTTTGCCTGGATAAAATTCAAGAGATGATATGACAGCTGCCTTTAAGTATGTAGACCACTCATTCTTGAACTCAAATTCTCCAAAAGTTTTGGATTTCAACTCTCACAAGCATCAGCTGCCTTGGCTAATGATCAGGGATGATCAGAGTTAAAGCACAAAAATCTAGAGTTTGTGAAACACTAATGTAGGCAATGGAGTCAGTTTGCTTTCTGCTGCACCAGATGAGTGTGTCTGCCTTTAAGTGGACTTCACAAAGTTTACATGGGGTTTTCTAATAGGGTCACCATTTTTTTCCCCGTGTCAGGAGTGACTTGAGAAACTGCAAGTCACTTCTGGTGTGAGAGAATTGACTCTCTGCAAGGACATTGCCCAGGGACGTCCGGATGTTTTTTGATGTTTTTACCATCCTTGTGGGAGGCTTCTCTCATGTCCCCGCATGGAGCAGGAGCTGATAGAGGGAGCTCATCCACGCTTTCCCCGGGTTGGATTAGAACCGGCAACCTTCAGGTCAGCAGCCCAACCTTCAAGTCATCGGTCCTGCCAGCACAAGGGTTTAACCCACTGCACCACCTTAGGGTCACCATAAGTCAAAGTCAACATGCCGTCAGAACAACAACAACTGTATAAGGTCAGTGCTTTCCATGACTGGAAGAGCTGTGACCCAATTCTTGCTTATAATCTGGTCTTAGAATGACCCATTATGGAAATCAGGCTGATTTTTTTTTATTGGAACCTAAAGTACTGCAAAGACAGAGAAGCCACCAGCTCCACTGCTTTTTGGAAGTGAAAAGCTATGAAAGTGTATGCATCCTGTTTAGCTGCTTTCTCCTTTCATTGCACCCATTCCTTCTTCTTCTAGACCTCATCACGCCTTCCTCAAAGTGAATTACCTTCAGAGTCTGCCCTGCAAGAAAGTATATGCTCACCTCCAATCGCCAAACGGTGATGACAAATGCTTTATTTTCTGAGGCTTGTTCTCTTTTTTTCATCCCTCTTTGCTGGTGCAAAGGCAATCTGATCAGATCAGGAGCAATTTCATGGCAGGGAAAACAGTTTAACGTAAGGGCAAAGGGGAGAAACGAGACATAAAAGAGCCTCAGCCCATTAATTTCCATAGAGGTGTTCATCTACTTTGGTATAACAAGTTGGGAAGACAGTTGGTAGCGTGGAAGAGGACAGCGTTCAACTCACCTTCCCGAATTTGTGGACAGACAGACATCTGTGCACACAGGCAATTTCAGTTCAAGTTCAGCATGGCACAGTCCTTTTCTAAGGACTTTATTGCATGAAACCACTATTCCACAGAATTTGCACCATTATAGATAGCAGATATATATCAAATTGGGCACCTACTGTAGTACACTTCTCTTAATTTGTGCTATTGTGTCAATTCAACAATCCATGGTCTCACAATCATACCTCCGCATATCTTTGTAACCCCACTGTACTGCACTTCGGCTGCTCCATATTTTAGAGTAATTTTTACAGTTTCAGCAGAAACAAAAACAATAAAGGTAAGCATAAATGTAAAATATAAGATGAATAGTAAATAGTTTAGAAGTAGTGATGGAGAGGGAAAAGAGGAAGACAATCCCACCCCAGACGTCAATTTATTTTGGTACAGAAGCAGAATAGGTCCATCAGACCATGAAAGGTGGCAGCAACATTGCAGGTTTGCCAATTATTGATGGTTTTTGCCCATCAATAATGAGGGATGTGTTGGTGTATTTTGGTGTAAGGGTGAAATGTTGATTCAAGTGTTTTTGCTATTGGGCTTTTGCAACTGTGTATTCTGGCGTGCTTTCCAGCAGCACACGGGTTAATGGCAGGCCAGATTGAGTGATAGCCTGCCTAGCCAATAGGACAAGCCTTCTGGTCTCAGAAGTGCAGAAAGGACATTCGTCATTCTGCTATGGAATGTGGGAGTTGCCGGCAGCAGAAGAGCTTTGCAGACGATCGGCAAAGAGAGAGGACATGCTTTGCCTTGCTAGGGAAGCATGGGCCCTATGAGCAATGGACTTTGTAACTGTATATAGTTTGTATATATAATAAAGCCTAGGAACCGCTGTGAACAGCTGAATTACGACTGTGGTGTCATCTGTCGGTGCTACTTAGCCATATGCTTAAGCAGTCTGATGGAGGATGGATTGGTGAGAGGCCTGACTCACCAATAAATCAGGGTGGTTCGAAGCTAATTAACCCCCTGACAGGATGGAGGAAGCAGGTCCACAGCAGGGTACACATGGTGTTGTGCAATTGGGAACATCACCAAAGTTGATAATCCAGCTTCAGTTCCAGTTTTCCTTCCTCATGCAATGGAGTCCCATAGTGTTTGTGGCTCTTCCATCTTAAACCCCAACGAATCCTTAGGACTAACTTCCAGGTAAGCATATAGAATGACAATGTTGTGGAAAGGCCATAAAATGACCGTAAGGCATGGGAGGGCAACTGAATCCGCCAAGAATCACATTCACCTTTCCCAGGAAGTCCAAATATCTTTGTTCTTCTCTGCAGTTCTTCTCAAAATGGTATCAAGAAATACAGGAAGTACAAGGCAACCCACAGTAGTCTTGCTCTTTTGTTTGGAAAAAGTAATAGGAAATAAGAACTGTGTTGGCCACTGATGAAAGCTGACAGTCGAAACAGTGGCTGGTCTCTCTGGACTCAATTTGTCAAGACCTTGAGCTATTTATTATCCGTTGACAATTGATTTGTATCTTACAGACAATCATAGAGCTGGAAAAGACTCTAAAGGTAATATATTCCAACTCCATATAGGAAGATGCAATCAGTATTCTTGACAGATGGCCATCCAATCTCAGTTTAAAAACCTCCAGAGAAGAAGACTCCATCATACTCCAGGCAGCACGTTCCACCATCAAACAGCATCAGGAAGTTCTTCCTACAGTTTAGGTGAAATATTTTCCCCTGCCATTTGAATCCATGGCGCCATGTCCTAGTCTGTGGGGCTGAAAACAATCCTGTCCTTCCTCAATGTAGTGCTTTCAAATAATCCAACATGGCTTGGCTACTATGTCCCCTCTTAATCTTCTTCTCAGAAGGCTTGACTTCCAAACCTTTGATTATTTTGGTCACTCTTCTCTGGTCATATTCTATTTTGTTCATAGCCTTCAGGCTGGGCTTTAACACAACTGGCTAATCACCAGCAGCAATAGATCTCTACTGACTGAAAGGTTGGCAATTTGAAGCCCAGGTCGGGGTGAGCTCCCAACCTTCAGCCCAGCTCATCGTTCACCTAAGCAGTTCGAAAACAGCTGTGAGCGGTGAGTAGAGAAATAAGGCACCGCTTAAGCAGGGAGGTATCTTATGGCACCATAATAAGAAATAACAGAGATGCTGACGATCAAAGAACAGGAAGAAAGTTTGTGATCAAGGGCTCATCGTCATCATAGCAGTCAGAGTGACAGTGTTGTGACTCAGCTGGAGTCTCAGAGTGACTCTGAAGGAGATTGTGGGATTCAGGTTTCAGATGTTCAAGATGGTGGGATTCAGGTTCAAGATTATTCTGATGGGAATTATGGGATTCAGGTTCAGAGTGTCCCTGTTGTGAGAGATGAGGAGCAGGGAGCCATTCCCACAGCAGGGAATGGAGTTCTTGATACTGGAGATGATACCGAAGCTAGCCAGGTGCAAAGGGAGGACAGCTCCCAGTTAGATAGCATGCAGACAGAGGCTGCTGCTAACAAGCTGTCTGGCCTTGATGAAACAGAATCTCTGGATCGAGCTGGCCGTTTGGAATTTCGGGTTTGCAGGAGTGTTAGAATAGCAAACAAGAAAGAGGTCAGAGGCCAAAGAAATGCATCCACGCTGTGCAGAGAATATTAAAGGGTGTGCTGAGAGAGAAACCTTTGTCAAAAGCAATGTCTCGTTTTGAGTCAAGGAGCCTGCTCTTGCTTTCATGGATTACCTTGCAGCTTCGTGTATTCAAGTTCATGGGACTTTGTCATGCATTCATGGAACGTTGTTTTATGCCTAATGTTTTCTTGGAGTATTCTTTATAGCCTTGGTTTTGCAACAATCTTTTGGATCTTTACTTTTGCTTTTTAAGAACTATTTATTTCCAATAATAATAATAATAATAATAATAATAATAATAATAATAATAATAATAATAATACTTTATTATTTATATACCGTCCTATCTCCCGGATGGGACTCAGGGCGGTTTACAGTCATAAAAGCAACACAAACATTACATAACAACATAACACACATTATTAAACATTATTATTATTATTATTAAACAAGGTAAAATAATACAATTATAAACATTAATGTTTACAATTATAAACATTATTATTATTATTATTATTATTATTATTATTATTATTATTATTATTATTATTATTAAACAAGGTAAAATAATACAATTATAACAATAAATCACACTGACATGACCAGATCAAGGGGGCGGGAACCATAAACCCAATATATTAAAATGTGTCATTTTAGGCTAGGGAAATTTTGTGCAATATATTCAGGCCCAGAAATCGGCGGTAATCCAATGTAATTACTCAAAAACCTGCCGACACCACCAATAAACTAATAATAAACTACAAAAGACTTCAACCTGTGACAGCCTGGTGTGTTCAGCAAGGTGAAACTCACCTGAGGTGCGACAGACAGCACCCCCCTGTGGCCAGAATCGAGCACAACCTCCAGGACGCCGAAGTTGGAAAAATGCCGACATAATACCTCCATCTGTTGTCTGTCCTGTATGTCTGATGGCATTGAGTGTTTGCTGTGTATATGTTCTGTGATCTGTCCTGAGTCCCCTTTGGGGTGAGAAGGGTGGAATATAAATGCTGTAAATAAATAATAAGTAATTAATTGCTTAGGCCAGAACTGGACACAGGGTCATTATTCCAGGTGAGTTCTGACCAAAGCAGGATAGCATGGGACTATGACTTCCCTCCATCTAGACACTAGACTTGTCTTGATGCATAATCATATTGGGTTTTTTTAGCTATTGCATCACACAATTGGCAAGTATTCAGCTTGTACTCTACTAAGACTCCTAGATCTCCTTCACAATGACTGTTTTCAAGCCAGATGTTCCCCATTCTTCATTTTATTCTGACTAAGGTCCCTTCTACACCATCCTTATATTCTTTGAATGCGATTTCCTGCTTCTTGGCAGGGGGTTGGACTGGATGGCCCATGAGGTCTCTTCCAACTCTACTATTCTATGATTCTATGATTCTATGATATTCAAGGATCTGATCTCAGGTTATTGCCTTGAACTGGATTATATCAGTCTCCACTGCTAGATAATCTGGTATAAGAAGATAATCTGGAATCAGATCCTGGAATATAGGGCAGTGTAAAGGGGCTTTAGATCTCTTTCACGTGAACTGTTTTCAAGCCAGGTGTCCCTTATCCCTTAAAAAAACACTTTAGTGAGTATTTATGTCCCCACACCCCCAAAAAACCATGGCTTTTCCGGGGGAGAATCTACATACCATCCTGATTACTATCGGGACGGCATTAAGCCACCCTGAAGCCCTCCAAAAGAACCCCTTAAAAGTTTTTAAAATGCACATGGCCATAATTATGGTCCTCCTCATGCCAGGAGGGTGCAAGGAGGACCATAATGGCAACTGGGTATTTTTATTTTTATTTTACTTTTAAGGGGTTCTTTGGGGGTTTTGGAGGAGGGGTGGGTATCTATCAGTTTTTCAGGCTTCTGGAGCACAAAAAAAGCAAGATGTCTGTGTGGCCGGGGATCACATGACTCTGAGTCCACACCTGATAATACCCAGATCTTAGTTAAGATCCAGATCTTTCCAGATGTTTAATTAAGTCAGAACAAAGCAAGGAAACCCTACTTTGTTCTGAATTAATTCATTTTTACCAGAGGTTTTGTTTGAATGCCTCCGGTAAAACTGAAACAGGTCTTGGTTTGGATGGTCCCAAAGTCAGTAACAGGTTTTAATTAGATCAATTGAGTCTTTTAGAGATTTATTGGCACTTTAAACCTGTGTTCTATTGTGTTACATTTATGCCTGTGTGAACCATTGTTTTAGTAAGGAAAGTCTTACCCCTTTCATATATAGCTACTTTGAAAAGGACTATAGAGGAGAACAGATGTGGGATCCGACTGTGCTTGAGGAGATAAATGTTTTTGCATGTTTCCCCTCTTTAGGAGATAATTGTTCTGTATAGTGTCGTCACCGGTACAAATATCATACCTCTGTTTTAAGAAATGAGAAGTTGAGGAACTTTGGGGGAATGGTAGAGGGCTTCAGGGCTCTTAAAATGGGATCTAGAGGCGTTAAATAATCCATGGATGACACTTTCCCCACTTTTGTCCTAATTAAAGTAGTGGTATGATGAAGAAGACCTCTGCTTAAATATAAACCCTGTTGCACACTCTTGGAGGTTCCAACTTACGTCAAACATGTACAGAGCTCTGTCCTAAAACAGCCTGATCTTTTAGCTGATAAAAGAGACCAGCGTGAGATGGAAAAAGCAAAAGTGACGCACACAGTTTGGAAATAGTGCTTGCGGATTATGGCTGAGATTTTTATGGGTCAGACTTCTGATTCTGGATTTCTGCCAAAACAGGGTTTTGTAAGAATTCTATATAAAGCTCAATTTAACTGCCTGGTAGCCACTAGACTTTGGCTGGATTTACACTGCCGTATCATGAGCGATCATTCGTATGATTCTCTTCCAGAGGTAGAGCCTTGGCGGTGGATCTGTAAATGACTTTGGAGACCTATTCCCGATCTGCATGGTCTTTCACATTGATGGCATAGATTTCCAGACAGAAGCTGGTCCCGACAAGGGTCTGCTTCATGTGCCACCTTTTTGGCACGTTCCTTCCCTTTTGCCCTGTATTCATATCTAGTGTAAAGGTTGGCACATCATAATTCTCGGCACATCAACCATCTAAGTAAAGTTAAATCTACAGACATATCTCCACCATGGTTCCATCATATTGAGCACTGACATTTAAAGTGGTGTCAAACAACATTGATGCTACAGTAGAGGCACACCAATAGACTTCAGATTGCAGAGGTAAACAATAGGCTTGTGCCTTTCGGCCAAACTTCGATCCATTTCTGCTGGCCGAATTCCAGGAGACCCACGGATCCGTTTTTGTGCACCTCCCGAAAATTGGTGAATTGCAAATAGCTCCTTCTTGTTTACAGCCAAAATATCCAGGAAGATCCGGCCCATTGGTGGGAATGGGGACCTCACAAGGCTCCCCTTTGGTTCCTGAGATCCTTTCCTTTTTTCCTTTCAAGGGAGTCTGGGTTTGAAGAACGGGGTTAAGGAAGCATCCTTCCTGGAACCATTTCCTTAGACATGGCTTGTATATACCAAATCACAGCAGTCTTCTATTCTGATTGTCCCAACAGGCAGGGACCCCGAATAAGCACCAAGCAGCCTCTCCGGACAGCATGTGTGAAATAAGCGAGGAGGATTGGCTGCCACATGGTTCCGTCATGGATGACAATCTGTGATGGCTGAGCCCTTACTGTTATGGCCATCCGGCCAAGCTGAACAAGACAGATTGGCCAAACGGAACTGACCCCTCTGAATTCATGCACAAGCCTAGTAAACAATTCAATGAAAGCCTGAGATGGGAAAGAACCTACACTTACAATGGAGTATGAATAGATTCATATAGAGGCATAGTCTTGGTTTTAAAAAGAGGGCATTTTATTTAAGGTTATTCCACTTTTGCAGAATTTGTCTGCTGTTCCAGAGTCTAGGACATGGAGCAATGGGTTCAAAGCTCAGGTAAATAGAATCCAACTAACATTAAAAAGAACTTCCTGATGGTAAGAGCTGTTCAGCAGTGGGATATGCTCCTTCAGAGCTTGGTGACGTCTCCTCCTCTGGAGGTTTTTAAGCAGAAGCTGATGGCCATCACTAAGGGGTGCTTTGGATGTGTCTTCATGCCTGGCAGAAGAGGGTTGGACTTAATGGCCCTTGGAGTCTCTTCCAGCTCTCTGATTCTATGATCCTGTCATTCACATATGCATAGCTGAAACAACCAATTACATGCAAAAAATGCAGAATACATATGCTAGAACTCGTGCTCCAAACAGGGAGAAGAGAAAATAGAATTAATGTGGAAAAACAAGAACTCGCTCAAATCAATCTGATTTTTGATATGTCCCTCCTCATGTTTTCCCCTTTCACATTCTTTTGATCTCAAAGAAAGAAGCACAGGAGTTGGGAGCGCATGCTGCCTTGGACACAAGATCCATCACTTGCCATGCTTTCAAAGGCCTAGGACCTTTTGGAGGAATGCCATCACATTGTATTTGCTTGCCCAGCCTTCCAGGGAGTGAAATGCTTTTATGGGGAAACTGACAGCAGACAGTCATCTGGCACAAGAGGAAGAAAATCAGTGGCAAATTTTCCTCTGAAGTTGGCAAGTACCACAAAATTCATCCTTTCTTTGTGATTCTTTTCCCCTCTATGACTTGTAGTACAACTGAGATGAAGAGGACATTGAGAGACTGATAGAATTTCTTTTATTAGGGACCAGAATCATTGGGGTGGCAATGATCTTCTTCCCCATATGGACATCTCTTGGTCATCATGTAGAGTTCTGCAAAGAATTTTTCAACTACACTGTAGAATGAATGCAGTTTAACTCCACTCTAATTGCCATGACTCAGTGCAATGTAATCCTGAGAGTTGTAGTTTCATGAAGCACAAGCCCTCTTTGACAAAGAAAACTAAAGACCTTGACATAACCTTATGCAGAACCAAATGTACAAGAGAAGGAAAACCCAACACACAATTGAATGCAAAAAGTAAATGACAAATTGAACGTGTACCTGAATATGTGTCTAAATCAGTGTTTCTCAACCTGTGGGTTCCCAGATGTTTTGACCTTCAACTCCCAGAAATCCTAACAGCTGGTAAACTGGCTGGGATTTCTGGGAGTTGTAGACCAAAATACCTGGTGACCCACAGGTTGAGAACCACTGATTTAAATGCACAACCAAATTCACACCTGATTGGGCAACTGAATAGGAAAAAGAAATATGCAATTAAATTTGTAACCAAATGCACGTGTAAGTATTCATCCTAATATGAATCCATGTATAAATATTAACACAGATTATCTACACTGGAGAAAACTACTTTTGTAGAAAATCTTGGGGTGCAACTGCATTGTAGAATGGATGCAGTTTGACACCACTTTAACTGCCATGGCTCAATTCTATGGAATCGTAGTTTGCTGAGATGCCAACCCTATTTGCTGGAAAAGGCTAAAGATCTTGTAAAATTACAAATCCCAGGAATCCATAGCATTGAGCCATGGCAGTTAAAGTTGAGTCAAGCTGTATTACTTCTACATAGTGTGGTTGCACCCCAGGACATAAATCAATAAATTCAAATTGCAGGAAATGGGATTCATTCAGGAATTTAGGAAGAACTTCTTGAAGTTCCATATGAGCAATTTGCTTAGTGAGAGCTTTCCGTCACATTCATTATGATGAAAATAAATGTTAATCTCTTTCCTCATCTTCTCCTCAATCTAGAAGAAATCATTACTGTTGTAACTTATCTCACAGGTGAACATTTCCCTCCAGCTCAACATATTCTGAAATGATCTAGGAAAGCGAAATGAAAAACTTTGTAGATATTTTTCTTGTCTTTGCTTGTTGTCGCAGATGTTGCAGCGGGATGTTAAATCACCCCAAACTACTTGGAAATCACCTGCGGGCTCATTTTTCTCTGTGTCGCTTTCCCAAACGCAGCAATTTTGTCATCTTTGGTGTAATTATGTAACACAGGCTCCTCGTTTCCATTTCTTAAATATGCGGCTGTGTGGCTTGTTATTTCATCAAACTGAGTGAAACGCTTTTTTTCTCGCTCCCATCATCTCTAATTGCTTTAAGTGGCTCAGAAGGAGTCATGACTTTCAAGAGCCAGCCATTGAGTAACTAGATAACTTACACGTTTGTGATGCTGGAGAGATGTCCCAAAAGGCAAATATTTAACAATTTGTTGGTACCTGTGAAAACATATCATACGTCAGAGATGTCTTTGGTTTGAAAGGTTAGAAATCTCCAGATCTGCAACACAACGTTCTCAACCACCAACAAGTTTTGAAACTGTTTGGTTTGGCAAATTTCAGTTTTTCCAAATAATAAGCAGGGATTAGATTTCTACTGAAGCTGTGTTTTGCCATTCTTTTCTGTGACTTTGGCAGCAACTGCACTATAGAATCAACGCATTAATTTAGACCACAGTGTAGATTATTATATTTATATTATTGTATGACACAGCAAACAAGATAGATATGTTGGATTTCGTATCACAAAATCACAAGTCGAACACTTCCCAAGTGTCTAGGACTGTGTGATGTATTTTCGCTTGATGCGTGCAGATCCCAGCAGGGTGGCCTTTTGCAGTTGGCAGATCGTAATTTTGTCAATGTCTATTGTTTCCAAATGCCAGCTGAGATCTTTTGGCACCGCACCCAATGTGCCCATCACCACCGGGACCACCTGCACTGGTTTCTGCCAGAGTCTTTGAAGTTCAATCTTGAGGTCTTGACTGTCACCTGGGATGGCAACATCAATGATCCAAACCTTTTTCTTTTCCACAACCGTGAGGTCTGGTGTGTTGTGTTCCAGAACTTTGTCAGTCTGGATTCGGAAGTCCCACAGTATATTTGCGTGCTCATTCTCCAGTACTTTTGCAGGTTTGTGATCCCACCAGTTCTTTGCTGCTGGGAGGTGGTACTTGAGGCATAAGTTCCAATTAATCATTTGGGCCACATAGTTGTGCCTCTGTTTGTAATCTGTCTGTGCGATTTTCTTACAGCAGCTGAGGATATGATCAATGGTTTTGTCGGTTTCCTTGCACAGTCTGCATTTTGGGTCATCAGCTGATTTTTCGATCTTGGTCTGAATTGCCTTTGTTCTGATGTCTTGCTCCTGGGCTGCAAGGATCAGGCCTTCTGTCTCCTTCTTCAGGGTCCCATTCGTGAGCCAGAGCCAGGTCTTCTCCTTGTCAGCTTTTCCTTCAATTTTGTCAAGGAACTTTCCATGCAATGTTTTGTTGTGCCAGCTGTCAGCTCTAGTTTGTAGTGTGGCTTTCTTGTACTGTTTTTTTGTCTGCTGTGCTTTGAGAAGTTTCTGATTTTTGACTTCAATCAAAGCAGGTTCTTCACTTTGCTTTACATATTCTGCCAGGGCATGTTCTTCTTCTTTGACTGCTTGTTTGACTTGTAAGAGTCCTCTGTCCCCTGATCTTCTAGGCAGATATAGCTGGTCAACATCACTGCGAGGGTGCAGTGAATGATGAATGGTCATGAGTTTTCTTGTTTTTCTGTCCAAATTGTCCAGTTCCACCTGTGTCCAGTTTATAATGCCAGCAATATATTATTATTATTATTATTATTATTATTATTATTATTTCTTAGCCGCCTCTCCCTGCAGATCAAGGTGGGTTACAACACTTTTAAAAAACATGAACATTGCAAAAACTCAGCAAATATACATATTTCTATTTTAAAAATCCACATTAGAACTGCATTTCTATAAAATACATATTAAAATACACAAAACAAACTATCAATACAAGCCTAGGATTGGATTGGCTTTTTAGCTGCTGTGGTAGTGTGTGGTCTATTACTATCTCTGCAAGTGGAAGTCACTATCAGGATATAACCCACTGAAAGATATTCATAACCCAGAACAATGCTAGGTCTATGCCATCATTGAGGATGCAAACAGTTGGCAAGTCTGCCCACATTGTTGGTTCTACTGCTACATTTTAGAAAAAAGAAAGCAACTTGTGTTAAACCTCTCATAGAGTAATTCAGTGTAATAGTGCCCATAATATCTCTGTCCACAAATCGGATAGAAATTTCAAATTCCATCTCAGTTGTAGAAATTGTGCTTTCTTTCAGTCCTAAAATAGCTGCTAAATGGGCCAGTTCACTGGGTGAATCCATTTATATATTATGAGAAATTAATTGTGCTTTTCCTTCCTGTTCATAACATGGCAAATGTCATTGTGTAATGTCACTATGTTTTGGATTAGATATCCCTTCGTTGCATGAGTTTTCATTTAAACTGGTATTTGATGCTTAATTCTGAGAAATGATCTTTTTATGGGACAGTTGCAGCATTTTTATAATTATGCTTCTAAGATGATGATGATAATAATGGAGCCTCCAGTGGCCTAGGGGATAAAAGCCTCGTGATTTGAAGTTTGGGTTGCTGACCTGAAAGCTGCCAGGTTCGAATCCCATCCAGGGAGAGTGTGGATGAGCTCTCTCTATCAGCTCCAGCTCCATGCGGGGACATGAGAGAAGCCTCCCACAAGGATGGTAAAACATCAAAACATCCAGGTTTCCCTGGGCAACGTCCTTGCAGACGGCCAATTCTCTCACTCCAGAAGCAACTCCGATTGCTCCTGACACGAATTTTTTTATATAATAATAATAATAATAATAATAATACTTTATTTATCTTCCACCCTATCTCCCCAAGGGGACTCAAGGCAGATCACAGTACACATATGCGGCAAACATTGAATGCTGTTTGGAGACAGGACAGAACAGAAGAAGACAGACAGAAGGAGGTATGTAGTCTTGAAGTCCAGTTTTTTTGGTGCCTTGGAGGTTGAGGTTGCACTCAGATTCAATCACGAGAGGTGCTGTTGCTTCATTCTCTATGATGAAGAGCCATCAGGACTTCCTCCTTCCACCTTCCTCTCGATCACCGCATTTCTCGTCTTGTTATTTATGGTGTTGTAAAATACCTCCCCCACAATTTCCGTCACCTAATTTCTCAACTTACAACTTATAAACTGTTTTTGAACTGCTTAGGTAAACAGTGAGCTGGGCTTGATGGTCGAGAGCTCACCCCGACCGGGCTTTGAACTGGCCACCTTTCAGCTGGTAGATCTTATTACTGCTGGTGATTTACCAGCTGTGCTACAGCCCAGCCCTATAGTGCTTTTAAAAATGCTTTAATGCAATAGGTTTTGAATCAACTGTAAGGCATCTTGGGTCCCATGTTGGAAGAAAGATGGGGTAGATGTTTAAAAGAAAAGATAGGAAAAGTTTGATCAGTAAAACAGAATTGGCAGATTTGCCCTAAGCATGGTTGAGAATTTCAGTTCACTTTGGGTTTGAACACAATTTACCAAAATGTTCACATTTGAAAATTAGCTCTTCTTCGAGGCAAGATTGGAAAATGATGCTAAGAACACTGGCATTCTAACTGGTTCATTTCTCTTTGCAATTTGCACTGAGATGTTGGACATGGATGACAAGAGACCAACTTAGCATTGACTTTTCCAACTGTATTCCACTTTCCTGTTCATTGTTGGCTCTCCTCTTTGTATGCAACATGTGCAAAATGTTCATCTTTGGTAGAAGGCATGTGAGAGATGAAGAGACCTCTCAACCACTGACAATTTTCCTCTTCCCACACAAAACCTGAAAACAAATGACTCACCTGGCAGACAAACTAGCGGGCTTCAGGCACCTTCTTTGTTGCCTACAAGCACCGCTCTGCAATTTCAGACACTTACAGTGCATCTGCACTGCAAAATTAAAGCACTTTGACACAACCTTAATTGCCATGTCTTGATGTTAGGAATCAGAGGAGTTGCGGTTTGATGAGGAACTAGCTCTCTTTCACAGAAAAGCCTAAAGACTCTGCTAAACTACAACTGGCATTCAAAGTGGTGTTAGAAGTTACATCAATTCTATGGTGGTATGTAATACCCAAAATTAAAATAAGATACACTTTTTCAGGCTGCAGATAGCTTTTTAGTGTCTCACAAACTATCCAAAATTCACTAGTATTGAGCCATGGCAATTAACGTGGTGCATGAAATCTACATTGGAATTAATGCAGTTTGGTGCCCCATTCAATGCCATATTTTTTCCCTTTGGGAGTTGTAGGAGATATTTATTCATGCAATCATCACTTTTTTAACCCCAAAATGCATCATATTTTCCCCCAAAAAAGTACGACATTTTATATCAATGCTGTGATGTAGAATAATATGCAAAAACATGGATCCTCTTCCTACTTTTTTCCTTTGCCAAACATTCCCAAAACATTCACCATGGTTTTATGATGAGGTCTTCAGTGAGGAGAACACTTTTGAATGCATGCCATCGCATATTTAAGAAATAAACCAGTCAATACAATTCCAAGCTCACTAAGCATTCTCAATCCTTTTTTAGTTCTTCTCAGCTACTATCACTAGATTGTGTTTGGGTTTCTGCAGTCCCCAAGTCCACTTAGCATGTATTGTAGCAATTTGGATATAGAAAAAATAGAGGCACTTGCAGACTCAAGACTGTAAGTAAAGAGGAGAGGTAGAACCTGCAATACAACGTATGGAGTATGGAGTCATTCCAGGAAGTCATGGGGGACTTACAAGGGCTAAATGAAAAGTAATGCTTCCACCTTTGTTACTTGGGTTTGGATGGGAATATTTTAATAAATCAAATGCAGAAATAATCCTTAGAATGTGCTCTTGAACTACCACTATTCACTTTTCCACATAATCACCAGACAATTGGATACATTTCTGCCAACGATGAACAAGTTTTCTGACGCTGTCACGGAAGAAGACTGTTTCCGCAACCGGCGTCTCACAGGACCCATCGTGCACAGATCTTCCGATAGCCAAGCAAAGCAATAATGTGACCCACATGTTCTTGTGAAATGCCGATTACGTTTGAAATTTCTCTCTGAGGGATACGACGATCGTCCTGAATCAATCTGTCAACCTTTTGCTTGTGAAACCCGGTGGTTCCTGTCACAGGACGTCCAACTTGTTTGTCACGCAAGTCAGATGTTCCCACCTCAACATCCTTAAACTTACCCACCCAACAACGCACAGGGCTCACATCAACACTAACACCATAAACAGGTTGCATTCTCTGATGAATCTCCTTTGGGGTGACACCTTCTGCTGTCAAGAATTCAGTGATTGCACGTTGCTTAAGTCCCATTGACCAACCATCTGCACAGGGTCCCATACTTCGCACTTTAACAACACAACCATTCAATGCTAAGGCTTCCCCGTCTGCGCCAGGGTTCTATACTTTGCACTTTAACAACACAATCATTCAATGCTAAGGCTTCCTGCCAAATGGAACTATAGAGGAGAGTCTGCTGGACAAGCCAATACCTGCTGCAGACCAGGAGTGCCATCTTTTGAGGAGTTACGAAGGTGGAGGCATTACTTTTCATTCAACCCTTGTAGTTTGCAAGACCTGAGCAGGGCATTTGATTTACCTCCTTGAAGTCCAGTGGAGTCTTCTTCCCTGGAGGTTTTTAAACCAAGACTGGATGACCATCTGTCATGAAGGCTTGCACAGTGCCTTCCTACATGGCAGAGTCAGAACTGGGTGTCGTTTGAGGTCCCTTCCAACTCCCTGATTTCATGATAATATGATTCCTTTTATAGACATCACCTAAATTTCCCTGTGCCTCTCTGTGAGGTTAGAAGCTTAATTGTCTCTCTCCCAACTGGCATAAAAGTTACACATAACTGGCAGAATGAGGGCTTGGAGGAGATGGCACATGAGCTTTTGTACCATTTCTCATTCCTAACTCGTAAACGCTCAGGAATGATGCACAAGCACACAAACATTCCTTCCAAGGACGTCACTCACTGCCCACATTTGGTGTAGGTGGACACTTGCTTTGGAACTGAAAAGCAATGCCCAGCATTGCTAATTTGCTTCTGATTTGCTTCTATCTTTTGCAGTAATTGGAAACAGCTTCAGTTTTTTTTTCCTTTCCTTGCTTCTGCAACATGCTTCACGTGAAGTTGAGAAGATAAGCTTCACCCAAGACCTAAGAAGAAAGGAGGACATGTGTTAAGCAATGAGGACAAAGATCTGGATCCATTGCTCTGCTGTGACTTGGCCTCTAAATCAGCAAAAAACTTCTTAAATTATTTGTGTTGTGTGACACCTTGAGATCCTATGATAAAGGGTGGGATTGGAGAGTTTTAATTATCTCTTGGGTGCACATAGATATATGCATACCGTATATACTCATATATAAGTTGTCCTCGTGTATAAGTCGAAGGCTTGTTTGGATGCAGAAATTAAGGATCCGAGGCTTATTTTTCAACTATTTCTTTTTACATTTACATGAGTATATAGGATGCATATGTTCAAGAGGATGATTTCCTGGAAGCAACAGGCCATTTCTATAATCTGCAGTTTATATTCTTTGGATGTGTTTTGATGTCCAGTGGTGGCCAGCATCTGAAAATAGTGCCTTGTTGTCATTTTCCAACCATGAATTGAGCTCAGAATGGGACATTTAAAGAGGGTAGAAATGCAGGATAAATTTACACTGTAGAATTAATGCAGTTTGACACCACGTTAACTTCAATGGCACAATGCTATGGAATCATTGGAACTGTAATTTGACAAAGTCTTTAGTCTTCTCTGCCAAAGAGTGCCGGTGCCTTAGCACTGAGTCATGGCAGTTAAACCGGTGTCAAACTACATTAATTTTATAGTGTAGCTGTAACCACTGTGGCCACTAATTGACTGGATCTGAAAACAAGCTCTACAGACTGTCCTCACCAAAAGCCACGAATCCCTTCGCAATAAATAGCCCACAGACACACATACTTTTCAACACTCCCAGTTGGGCTATCCTAAGAAATCTCTGTCAACCTACTTTTTCAGCTTCTTTTGAAAATGACCTAGATCTCCCTCCTCTTCCCACTTCCCTCTTTGTCCTCAGCTTTCATCTATTGCCGCCTACTGAACTCGTCACTTCATCACATAACTTAAATTCCACTGAGTTCTACACTTAAAATCTGGTATTCTGTGGGTTCACTGCATTCATTTTGGTTAAAGTACAGTTTTTGAGTCTTTTAAACATGGAGGGTAGCATTTTTTTTCCAACGTATCAGGAAGAGGTGAGGAAATTGATTTTTCTCAAAACTCCGGATGTTTTGCCGAATTTTGAATGAAGTAGCCCTCATTGCTCTCGAGTTAGAATCACCCAATTTGTGTGTGTGGGGAGTCAAAATAAACTTTTTGGGGCAGTTTTCCAGCATTTCCTTTTGCTCCCCAAGCAGGAAGGTTTGGTTGTAAGCTACCTCATAATGCTTCTACTTTGCAAAAAAAATAAAATAGCTTTTTAAGGAACCTTTTTGTCTTTCTTCCTTGATTTGTCTGTGTCCTGTATTGGGAGGGCCAGTGCTGTTGCCATTCCAGATGGGTTTCCCTCCCATCCCTTTTCTCTTTCTCCCTCCCTGCCTTTGGGAATTGTGGGAGTTGAAGTACCAAAAAGCAGTGAGAGGAATGGTGGTTGGGGCTAAATGTCTGCAGTGTGGAAACCTCTTAATTGAAAAATATGCAAGATAACTGAGTGCACTAAATACTGTGATCCCAAGGTAGCAAAAAATTCCTTTACATTACGGAATGGAATTAGACTGAAGTCTCCTCTTCTGAACACTTCCCAGGGTAATCTGATGAAGTCCTCAAAGTAAAAACAAAAAAACAAAAAAACAAAAACAATTTACACTCAAGTAGCTCAGCAGAGAGGATGTTACACCCCAAGGATGCAAGAGCACCTTTAAAACCACACTGGAGCCAGGATCAAAAGCAAAGCAGTTTATTAGAGAATATATATATGCATATGCTAGCAAAAGTATTTAAAGTCAATGGAGAGAATGTCCTTAACTGTCCAAAAGCAAGTCCAATAAAGTCTTTCAAGATTGTAATCCACAAATTGAACTCGTTAGTTCCACCAAGAAGTCAGGGTTAGTCCTTAGACGTTGTCCAAACAGGATCAGCCAGAAGTTGCCAGAAACAGGAACAAGACGTTGGAAATCCACAAACTGTAATCCACATGGAAAGCAAAAACCAAGGAATCATGGAATCAGGGTTAGCTAGTCAAGGTATACTCGAGAGTCACAAGGCACAAACTCGGCTTGGAGATCCTGAAACAAGACACAGGAACAAGGCAAGGAACAAGATACTGGAACATAGAGTCCTCTTCCAAGGATGGCAAAGCTGACCCCGCAACGAGAACAGGGAGTGAGGCCCCTTTAAGGAAATCTCAAGGCTACCGGGCAGTGAGAGTTCGGCCATGCAGAACTTCACATGAGAAAGCTATTCATTAGAGCACCTGAGATGTCAAAGTGTGATCAAAAGCGCAGACTTCGTCTCATCCCCTCCCTTTGACTCCTGTCCTTCGCAAAAGATTCCCTCCAATCAAAAGCCACATCCTCCTCTGCAACAACAACAACAAGGTCAACAACCTTGACTGAACATCAGAATGTTCTCCAATTAACTGATCTTCTGTAAGCATAACTTCGGGCACCTGCAAAGCCATTGGGCTTTGATCCAAATCCTGGAGGGGCCCAAAATCTGAATCAGACTCTTATTCACCCTGCATCTCTTGCAGAAGGGCAGAACCTGATGGCTGAGCTACAACAGAGGAGGGGAAAGAAGAGGAAGGGGGAATCTCACCCTTCCCAGGAAGCTCAGGTCAAAGCAAACTGCTGCATCCTCTTCCAACTTGTCTGTTCTTCCACCTAATAATAATAATAATAATAATAATAATAATAATAATAATAATAATAATAATAATAATAATTAAAAAAAAAACTTTATTTATATACCGCCCTATCTCCCATATGGGACTCAGGGCGGTTTACAGCCATAAAAGCAACACAAACATTACATAACAACATAATACACATTATTAAACAAAGTAAAATAATACAATTATAACAATAAATCACACTTACATGACCAGATCAAGGGGATGGGAACCATAAACCCAATATATTAAAATGTATCATTTTAGGCTAGGGAAGTCTTGTGCAATATATTCAGGCTCAGAAATCGGCGGTAGTCCAATGTAATTACTCAAAAACCTGCTGACACCACCAGGTCTTCAGTTCCTTACGGAAATTGGATAATGTAGGGGATTGCCTGATCTCTTTAATACATTTTCTCATTTTGATCACACTTCGACATTGCTTGGCCACATGTATCCCAGTCTTCACCTGTGAAAAGGTTTGAGTGGGGTTGTGTAGACACTCAAACACACATATGATCACACTTTGCCCATGCAACACTGCACTTGGGGTCAAGACATTTTGTCCAGCCCTAAAGTCCTTCCCATTCCTAATTTCTCTAAAGGGTCTGAGAACAAGACCATTCTGGGAACCCTAATTCAAGACAGATATAGAAACAATAGAACATGTCAGAGAAGGGTGACCAAAAGGACCAAAGGTCTGGAAGCCAAGCCATCTGAGAAGCAATTTGGAGTATGTTCAGCTTGGAGAAGAGAAGGTCAAGAGGAGACATGTTTAAATGTTTGAAAGGATATTATATTGAAAAGAGAGGTGGCTTGTTTTCTGTTCTTCCAGAGTGTTGGGCATGGAGCAATGGATTCAAACTGCAGGAAAAGTGATTCCACCTAAACATTAAGAAGAAAATCCCGACAGTCAGAGCGTTTGACAGTGGAATACACAACTGCCTGAGAGTCCAGTGAAGTCTGGAAAACTCTGAATGGTTTTAAATAAATTGATGGCCATTTTTGGCAGGGCTTGCAAAGTGTCTTCCTGTTCCAACACACACTTCTGAAATTTTTTAAAAAGGAAAAAAATAATGGGAATGCAGAAAATATTTCTTGTTTAATCACGGTCTTTCTCTAACTGCTATGTATAGTGTACTGCTGATCCTTTCCACAAAAGAGAATCATGCAGGAGGAAAAACTGCCCTCAAAAGTACCCTGAAAGATGTGTCACCAACACAGAAGACAAGCTGCCGACAAGTCTAGCCATCACACACAGAAAACTTGTGTGATGGAGCATGTGGTGGAATTGTTTGTTTCCCATTTTATGAAATATACACTTGGCAGATTCATTGCCTACGAAGGTTTAAGAGGGATCAACAAAATGGACCTTGCTGTCATGTGATAAGACCCACAGGAACCAATAGGCAAAGAGTATCAGACTAGCTTGCTGTGAGTTTTCCCGGCTGTATGGCCATGTTCCAGAAGCATTCACTCCTGACATTTCGCCCGCATCTATGGCAGGCATTCCTGTTGGAAACTAGGCAAGTGGGGTGTCTATATTTGCAGAAGGTCCAGGGTGGGAGAAAGAACTCTTGTTTGTTGGATGCAAGTATGAAACGGGAATTCCAGACAGGAAACAATCAGGGCCAGCTAATCACCTCCCGACAAAGGATTCCCTCAGGCAGGAAGCAGCCAGGCTTTGAGACTGCAAGGCCATTCAATGCTAATCAAGGTGGCCAATTGCAACATTCACACTTGCCTCAAACAAACAAAAGTTCTTTCTCCCACCCTGGATATTATTCCACATATAAAACCCTTTACCTAGTTTCCAGCAGACCTCATAACCTCTGAGGATGCCTTCCATAGATGTGGGCATAATGTCAGGAGAAAATGCTTCTGGAACATGGTCATACAGCCCAGAAAGCTCACAGCAACCCAGTGATTCGGACCATGAAGTCCTTCAAAACACAGTATCAGACTACTTGTAAGACCATGTGATAACTTCCTTGGGGTCTCTTCCAACTCTAGGATTCCATGATTCTATGAAATTAATTTATTTTACTTATAGGTATAATATTTCTCCAGGATAAAATGGATGAGAAAGGCTGTTCTTAAACTTTGGAGAACGGAAAAGGCAAAGCCAAAGTCGAATTACTCATACGCACTTCTCCCAGCTAAGCCAAAACATTCTTTCAGGAAAGCAAGAGTGTAGCTCATCTTCTTATCTATGAAAGGCTCTGCCAGGATGAACAATGGGACCGAACTCGACCAAGCATGCAATAATCCCTTTCATGTCAATGTAAAGCTGTGTATTAGTTTGGAATGGAAAGAACTTTCCTCATTATTCATTTTCTGGATGAAAAATGGGTTTCCTGACAGCTGGGAAACCCTGTTGGGAAGAATAGCAGAGCACCAAGACTTTTGCAAAATAAAAGCAAATAATAATAAATACATGTATTTTTCTGTGCAGAATAATCTCCCTGGAATACCTGGAGTCGTTTAGATATAGAGATAATGTTGAGCAGAAATATGGAAAGAAAACAATGCTCATCATTTGTTATTTCATACAACAAATATACATCCCACAGAATCAGGATTGCAAGCCATTGAATTAATGCAGTTTGACACCATTTTAAGTATAGTAGCTCACTACTATGGAATCGTGGGAGTTGTAGCTTTACAAGGTTGTTAGCCTTCCCTGGCAAAGAATGCAGGCATTTCACCAAACTTCAGCTCCGAGGTTCCATAGCATTGATCCATGACAGTTGAAGTGGCATCAAACTGCATTAATTCTATAGTGCAGATGCAATCCTAGACATGTACTCCAGAAGCCTATACTTCAATGCAATACTCATTATAACAAATGTATGGGATGCTTGAGACCCTTCCAACCTACCCAAATCTTGGACTTCTGCCCAAATTGATTCAAACCACCACATTTTAAAGGTGAAAGTCCCTATTTGTGAAACAATTTCAAAGTGTTTCTAGCCCTCCAAGACCCATAAGAACTGGGGAATTGACCAAAAGTGGTGTATTGTCTTTTCCAGCCACCAAAACAGTGGATGTTGCAATGTGGATGTGTCCCTCAGGACCCCTGAAGGATGCCAAAATCTGGCCTTCTGGGCTCCATAAGCAGCAGTGCCTCAGAAATCTCTGAACATCCAGAACTGGCATCTTAGGATGAATCTACACTGTAGAATTAATGCACTCTGACACCACTTTTAATGGCCATGTCTCCATTTTTATGTGTCCTGTTTTGTCTTTCAAGAACAGCCTTAAAACACTGTGGTAAGTAAATTAAAACTGCTTTACTTCAGCAAAACATAAAAACCAGCACACTCAGTGGTATAATGCAAAAGGAAGCAAGGAAGTCTTAGGGAAAATATAGTTCCTAAGTCTGATAAATTCCCAAATCAAGTAGCAGTCTTACTTCAGACAAAGAAACAGCAATAAATCCTTTGGGGCAGTTTTCCAGATACAGACTCGAAGCAGGCACAAGGGTAGCAAAGGCTTAGGCATTAGAGTCAGTTTGTTACCAGCAAAAGCTGACTGCACCTGCTTCTGATTTATAGCCCTGAATTCCCCCACAGCTGCTAGGGCAGTTCCCAATTAGTCAGCTGCATTTCTGGCAGCTATTCTAGCTGAACTATGTCTCTGCTCTGTTTCCTTTCACCTTTCCTGAAATGTGGGTACTTGCAAAATCTCCTCCTCAGATTCTGACTGCCCCTCTGACTCATGAACACTTTCTTGCTCCCCTTCCTCTTCTGAAGAAGAGGAATCCCTAACATTATGGAAGACTAGGAGTTGTAGTTTGGTGAGGCAAAAGCATTCTTTGTCAGAGGAGGATTGGGACCTTGTAAAACTCCCACGATTCCATAGCATTGAGCCATGGCAGTTAAAGTCGAGTCAAATGTGAGATATTGCTTCATCTTAAAATGGAGAGGAGGTTGACTTATCAACCAGATCTTGCTGGATTGCATATCTCATTTACTTGTTGCAGGATCATAGGAATCAAAGACTAGCAAGGCCTGGAGATTTCATGGAATCCTAGATCTAGAAGAATCCCCGAGGGCCATCCAGACCAACCCCATTCTGATATGCAGGGAGACACAGTCAAAGCGCACCCAAATGATGGTTGTCCAGCCTTTGCACTTCCCCCATCAATGTCTTGAATACTATGAAGTTATTTGTGCATTTGGCAAGGAAACTATTTCATCTTCTCATTCCTGAAAAATAATTTAAGACCGCTGGGGTTGTGACCAGTATTCACTCTGCTCAATTCCCTGTATTAAATCACAAAGGAAGCAAAGTCGACTGCCAGGCCAGGAAGAGGTATGCACGAATAATAGAACAGAGGGAAAGAAATGGATTTTTTGAAGGTCAAATAATTTTGGAGGCATGCGGGAAGTGTCAAGACCTCCTCGGACGTCATGGCACTGATTTGAAGCGTGACATATCTATGCCAAAATTCATATTTGGTTTTGGAAAGGAAACAATGACTCTAGAGATTCTGATCCTGAATATCTGTCTTCAGAATTAGGAGCCATGATTCAAGATGTGGCAGGCAGGCTTAATCTTGCCACCCACCTGAACCTTCAAATTGACCAAACTCTCCTATAAATTAAGGCAAAGGGAAGGAGAAAGGGAGAGCACTGCTTTCTGAACTGGCAGTTCAGTTACTTTCCTGCTCACAGATAAAAGTTTGGTGCCACTAAAATTGTTTGGAAGTCAATTGAAAGGGGGTAAAAGGAACTCGCATTAAGATGCAGGGCCGCTCCTCATTCATTTCAGCATTTCCAACACAGCTCCTAATAAATTGCCTGGTCAGCAACCGTGACATGAACGCTCCAGAAAATATGATGGGAAGTCAAGAAAGTACAGAGGAGAGTTTCTGAGCCCCCCCCCCAAAAAAAAACAAGAAAATCCATGTCACCCCAGTTTTGAAGACAGTTCCTCAATATGTGCATAATTCATGCTGTGCTGCAAGAACATTAAAAAAAGATTTATGGAGTGGACTCCAAAGTAGTTAAATCAGAGAGCTCGAAGGACACATTTATTTTGGCAAAGGTATGTTGGCATCAAAAATCTAAAGGCTGGTAAGTAAGTATTTGAGGGCAAGAGGATTGATGGTAGTGCCATACATACTTGTGTATAAGTCGCCCTCATGTATAAGTCAAGGGCAGGTTTAAGGACCAAAATTATGGATTTGGATCTAGCCCATAGATAAGGTGGGGGTCATTTAATGGAGAAAGGAAAACACCAATGCTGCCTCTGCTACCATTTCCAAATCCTGGCATTCAAAACGGACAGAAGCACTGCAATGACAGAGAGAGTAGAGAGGGTCAGTGCTTCTTTTAGGTTAACCTGCAATGGACCAAACCTTTTCTTTTGGCCACTCTACTCAGAGAAGGAGATAGTTCCTTTTCAATAGGAGTTAAGGTACAGTACTACTCACATTGACCCCTTGACAAATTGACCTAGGTTTCTTGGCTTGATTTTTGACTCAGATTTCTAGGCTTATACATGAGTATATATGTTGTGGTTCAGTCTGATGATGAAGGTGGATTTGGGTTTCCACAGTCTTAAACTGCAAATGTTAGACAGTCTGAGCAGCAGGCTCTGAAAATGCTGCAGGCAGGGAGCCAGGATGAGCTAGCCAGCCACCAAGATGAGATTACAGAGGCTTCAGATCACCGTGACGCTTCACAACTCTCAGAACGGGAGGAGGGCAGAGTAAGTCAACAACAGCTAGGTGGTTCAGAAAGTGATAATGAGGAAGTCCAACTAGACAGAGAGGCAAGGTTGAGTCTAAGAACCAAACTCCCTAGACTTTCTCTAAGAATCGTTGCCAAGAAGCTGGGAACCCAAGGTCAAAGGAATGCCTTCATGTCTTGTAAGAATGGGTAAATAAGGGGAAATGTGGCTAACACATTTCAAATCAATTAACTTTGCTTTCAGAGCAAGATCTCCTGTTTCTTCCTGTTTCATGCCTGAAGTCCTAGGTTTTGTCTATGTATCCTGGGGAAAGTGTTCTTGCCTTCATGTTCCTGTTGTTTCACGTACTTTGGATTCTGCCTTGAAGATCATGTTCCTGTTTTAAGCCTTGCCATCTAAGGATTTATTTGCTGTTTCCTGGGACATTGAAACCTATCTTGATTATTGCTTTTCTTATTGCATTTTTGCCTTACTTTTTATACTGTTTATACCAAGTCTGTCTCAGTGGTGTGTGTTGAGAGCAAGGTGGACCTTGGCTGGGGTGCAACAATATAGTGTAATTTGGCAGCTAGAAATTGAACAGAGGGCAGGTAGAGGGTTGGCAAAATAGTGACATAAAGCTGTCCATACAAAGTAATTTTGAAACCTTATACAAATTGAGTATCGCTTATCCAAAATATTTAGGACCAGAAATGGTTTGGATTATGGGTTGTTTCTTTTAGGATTTTAGAATACCTGTAATTGCATCTTGGAGATGCAACCCAAGTCTAAACACCAAAATCATCTATATAGCCTGAAGGAAATTCTATACAATGTTTACAATTATTTTGTGCATGCAACAATGTGTGTGTATACTGAACCATTAGAAAGAAAAGATGCAAGTAGCTCAGCTACCCATGTGGGCAATTTTGGAGAATTCCAGATTTTGGGATTTTAGAAAAAGGATGTTCAACCTGTATTTAGTAGGGACAACAGCTGGGGGAGAATGTCCAAAGTTTTAGTTTAGTGTGACCAATATGCTGAAGACAACCAACTGTTCCACAACTAGTTAAACAACAGTGCAACCCACTATAAAGTTAGAATAATATACTTCAGAATAACTATAGCAGCACAGCTTTCCACTATACAACTCTTCAATAGGATTTTTATCACTATTTATGCAAGGCATTTGCCTTGCGGTGTCGCCATTTCCTGCTGCCAAAGTCTGCAAACTACACCAGCCGTTGGGATGAGATTGTTTATGGTTTACTGTGCAGCAGGAGATGTTTATAGCCTGCAGGCTCTTTATGGGCTTATGTTCTAAGCAGAGGAGCAGAAAATCACATGTTTATTGAGATGCTTAAGCAGGGAAATAACAAGGAAGATGAGTGCAATACAGCAGCCTAAGGCATGGCTGGCTGCTTTGGGGACTGTTTAGCAGGCAACCATGTGGCTGGTTGGGCCATAATAGCACAACTTTCCTTGAATCAGGGAGCCATTTTCCTAATCTCTGGCCTTGAAGGAAACTGGTCCACTTGAGAGAAAATCATGCTTCTGCTGAACAAGGACTCGAATACTATGCCCACCAGTGTTCAAGAAGGATATTAACAAGTTGTGCCATGTGCAGAGAAGGGAAATCAAAATGGTAAAAGGTCTGGAAGTCATAAATCCCTCTGAGGAGCAGCTGAAGAAGCTGGGTTTGTGTAGTCCGGAGAAGAGAAGAATGATAGGGGACATGATAGCCATGTTTAAAGATATGAAAGGACAATGTGGTTCTAGGCTGCATCAATAGGAGTATTGCTTCTAGATCAGTGGTTCCCAACCTTTGGTCCTTCTGTTGTGTTGGACTTCAACTCCCAGAAATCCCAGCCAGTTTGCCAGCTGTTAGGAATTATGAGAGCTGAAGTCCAAAACACCTGGAGGACCAAAGGTTGGGAACTACTGGTCTAGATCAAGGGATGCCATAGCCCCACTCTATTCTGCTTTGGTCAGAACTCACCTGGAACAACTTTGTGTCCAGTTCTGGACAATAACATTCAAGAAGGAGATGGACAAGCCAGAAGATTCCAGAGAAGGGTGACCAAAATGGTCAAAGATCTGGAAGCTAAGCCCTATGAAGAGCAACTTAGGGAGCTGGGTGTGTTTGGCACAGAGAAGAAGAGGCTGAAATGGGAAGTGATAGCCATGTTTTGGTATTTGAAAGAATGACATATTGAGGAGGAAGAATGCTTGTTTTCTGCTGTTCTAGAGACATGGACATGAGCATTATGGGAGGTGGAAGGACAGTCAAGCCATGGCAAGCATATACTCTATATTTGTCATGGTTTGGTTATCACATACACACACACCATTGCTGCAAAACTGGTCATCCAGTGCAGTAACTCATAGTGTTATCCCCATGGACCTCTTACCATATTAGACCATACCAATAAATTGTAGCCAAGATGCTAGAAAATTTGACTGTTCAGCACTGGAACTCTCTGCCCCGAAGTGTGGTGGAGGCTCCTTCTTTGGAGGCTTTTAAGCAGAGGCTGGATGGCCATCTGTCGGGGGTGCTTTGAATGTGATGCTTCTTGGCAGAATGGGGTTGGACTGGATGGCCCATGAGGTCTCTTCCAACTCTACTATTCTATGATTCTATGATTCAATGATTCTATAACTATCGTATGTGCTTGTAAACCCAACGGATGAATGAAACTGTGTGCTTCAAAGCTTCATTGTATCTGATTAGAAGGTTCAAAAAGTCCTTCTATATGGAGTTTTCATTTTGGAAGTATATTGGTAAAGAACATGTAAGCTCTGCTTATGAAAAATGTGTTTGCGGTTGTATCTAATAACAGGGATTTTCTTCTAAAATAATAACTTTCTGCTGGCTCCGCTGCTGATTTTTTGGGTTTAGTTGTGAAGTAGTCATGCACCTTTCAAAAGTCAAGCTGTTTAGTCCTGAAAAACTAGTGCACTTATGGGCTCAAATTGGAGGGGTGCATTGTGTCTCTCTTCATTTCACCTTTTTTTATAGATTTGGCTTCCACAGTATATAATTGTAAAACATATAACTTGAATATCACTATAGAAAGTGAGCTGTAATGAACAACTTTTTTAATCTCCCATTTATAGGGCTGATTTTGAAAAATGGGTTCTAATATCTTCAGAGGTTATATATCTCTCAGCCCACCAGAATCCCATGTATGTTTTCCAGAATATGAGGGATGCCCTTCTTGGAGACTATCTGAAGACTTAGAGGAAGTCTACACTGGCCAATAAATCCAGTGAGACATATATCCTCCTGAACCCATTGCAGCAGCAGGTTGAAGTCCTCACAGTCCAGCCTGGCCAAAACCACTTTGGTCCTGTTACATTGCCATTGCCACTTCCAGCCAGCCACAGAGCTCCATTTGATCTCCTGGACATTGCAGCTGTGATGTTCAGACATCGGAAGAGGCACTCATGTAATCACAAAGAAGGAGGTGGTCTATCTCCTCTTCTCCTTGGTTGCATGGGCACCTCTACATGTCGGTATGGGGCATCCACAATGACCAGGACCTCACATGGAGTTCTCTGGCCACCTGGGAGCAGTTACAGTGATAACATGGGGAAGATCCATCCCCTTTTCCTTGTTCTGATGAGTGTAGAAAGTAAAAGATGGTGGTGGTACCTCAATATAGACAACAGATTAGTCTGGATTGGACCCAATCCCACTACAGTGTCCCAAAGTGGTAGGATACTCTGGAGCTTCAAGCAAACTCTGGAGCATCTCCTGACTTTTAATAACATTGGATTAACCTGGGTTAACCTGCAATATTAACTGGAACTGAAGGAAGATCATTAAGATAGCCAGAAGCCAATTCAGAATGAGTCCAGGTTTTCATACCCATGTAGACAAGCCCTTAGAAACATTCTTGACAGAGAAGCTAATATAATTCCTCCTCTTTTCTCCGCATATGTTCAGAGGCACTAAATGTATATCTGATTAAGAATTCTCTGTCCTTCACTCACTGTCTGATCTTTATAGCCTGCCACATATAGCTGCACTTTCCATGAATCACTGTCCTCTTGCAGAAATTAACACATCGCTCTGTCATCCACTTTAACATAGGTGAGAAGCATGTAGGCTTCCAGATGGGATTCGAATCCATCTCCCATCAGCCCTAGATGGCTTAGGATTTCATCCCATGAGGAGGGAAATCATCTTCTTACCATAGCGTTCATTCCATTCCATCATAAGGAAAATGAATATATTCACCCCATCACATGCAATGTACTTTTGTCCTTAATCCTCAGCATTCTGGGCTATCACCTAGGTGAGTGTTGTCGCCATTTATTCCGCATTCTTCTTTTTTCTTTTCTTTTTTTCAAAAGGGAAACTTCGCAATTGAGGAAATCCAAAATCTAGGTCTAAAAAGGGGGCGAAATATAGTCACAGCAAAGTGGTGATATATTGAAATTATGCAATTTCTAAAGACTCAATTATTCTTAAAAAAAAGTGTCATTCAAGAGGATCACTAATGGGAGAAGGAGAATCAAGGCTCACTACGAAATCACCCACAGAAAAGTCTTCTCTTTAACATCTCTACAAAATCTTCAATAGGGGGATCTGACAGTTCCCATCCCACATGTAAATAAGTACCTTTACCCATTTCTGCGTGATTCAGGAGCTCTTAAGATGATTGCTACCCAATTCTATTTATACACACTTTAAACACATATTTGAGATGAAGCCCCATGAGAAACAGCCAGAAGTAGTTCTACATCATATGATGGGTTCCGTGAGACTCAGTCTTTAAAGTGTTTTTAAAATGTGTAGAAACTGGGGAGATCCTTAGCTAGTGGGGAACAAACTGGGTGTTTATTATTGGTTGATATCAATCCTGTTTTCTTGATGCTACCCACAAAGCATAGTGGTTTCATCATTGGACTACAACTCTGGCCACCATGGTTCAATTCCCCACGCAGTCATGGAAACCCATTAAGTGACCTGTGTGAGTCTCATACTCTTAGCCCAATGGCATAGTGGGTTAAAGCCTTGTGACTTGAAGTCCCATAAAAGCTCCACCGGAAATCCGGGCATCCCCTGGGCAACGTCCTTGCAGACAGCAAATTCTCTCACACCAGAAGTGACTTGCAATTTCTCAAGTCACTCCTGACATGAAAAAGTCCTAGAAAAACTTGTGATAGGTCCCTCTCAAAGTTTCCAAAATTACTTGAATGCACACAACAAAAAAAACAACATCGGTAGTCAAAAACTTCATAATTTCATATACGTCAAAAGGGGTTGAAATATAAGGATGTTGATCCTTGCTTTCCAGAGCAGATAACTCAGGACTTAATGACACTAACCAGAAAATCTGGACAATCCTTGAATCCACCTCATCTGTCTCCATGGCACACAGTGACCTCCAGTGGGTATCTGTTTGATATTGGAAGGAGGCACTTATGCAACTAGCAAAGTGGTTGCTGACTTAAAGGGAGCGGCTGCCAATAAGAGAAAAAAATGTGAAAAGTATAACGTATATTGCATCTTAACTAATGGAGCAAAAGTGCACAAAGTTTTTTAATTGCATTACCTATAAATAGATGCTGGTTGTGATTCTTGACAGTCCTGACAACAACCGTAATATAGGATGCGTGCCTTTTATTTTCTTAAATAGAGCTTTACTTGTTTACTTTCTGGACTAAAAAATCAATGGTATCAAGTCTCCAAAGAGGAATGGCAACACTTCAGCATAAAATCCTGACAATGAAGGACAAGGTGACATCCCAGGGTGACCGTTGCACTTCCAGCTAATCTGGGTGCATCTACACTGCAGAATTAATGCAGTTTGACACCACTTTAACTGCCATGACTCAGTACGATGGAATCCTATGAGCTGTAGTTAGGTGAGGCTCCAGAGAAGGCTAAAGACCTTGAAAAACTACAGCTCCCATGACTCCATAACATGAGTTATGGTAGTTAAAGTGCTATCAAATTGCATTAATTCCTCAGTGTAGATACCCCTGGACACTGTCCACAGATTCAACATATATGAGGGTTGAATGAAAAGTAATGCCTCCATAGAATCATAGAATAGTAGAGTTGGAAGAGACCTCATGGGCCATCCAGTCCAACCCCCTGCTAAGAAGCAGGAAATCGCATTCAAAGCACCCCCGACAGATGGCCATCCAGCCTCTGCTTAAAAGCCTCCAAAGAAGGAGCCTCCACCACGGCCCCGGGGAGAGAGTTCCACTGTCGAACAGCCTTTCTCACAGTGAGGAAGTTCTTCCTGATGTTCAGGTGGAATCTCCTTTCCTGTAGTTTGAAGCCATTGTTCCGTGTCCTAGTCTGCAGGGCAGCAGAAAACAAGCTTGCTCCCTCTTCCCTATGACTTCCCTTCACATATTTGTACATGGCTATCATGTCTCCTCTCAGCCTTCTCTTCTGCAGGCTAAACATGCCCAGCTCTTTAAGCCGCTCCTCATAGGGCTTGTTCTCCAGACCCTTAATCATTTTAGTCGCCCTCCTCTGGACGCTTTCCAGCTTGTCAACATCTCCCTTCAACTGTGGTGCCCAAAATTGGACACAGTGTGATTCCAGGTGTGGTCTGACCAAGGCAGAATAGAGGGGGAGCATAACTTCCCTGGATCTAGACGCTATTCCCCTATTGATGCAGGCCAGAATCCCATTGGCTTTTTTAGCAGCCGCATCACATTGTTGGCTCATGTTTAACTTGTTGTCCACAAGGACTCCAAGGTCTTTTTCGCACACACTGCTGTCAAGCCAGGCGTCCCCCATTCTGTATCTTTGATTTCCATTTTTTCTGCCGAAGTGAAGTATCTTGCATTTGTCCCTGTTGAACTTCATTTTGTTAGTTTTGGCCCATCTCTCTAGTCTGTCAAGATCGTTTTGAATTCTGCTCCTGTCTTCTGGAGTGTTAGCTATCCCTCCCAGTTTTGTGTCGTCTGCAAACTTGATAATCGTGCCTTCTAACCCTTCGTCTAAGTTGTTAATAAAGATGTTGAACAGAACCGGGCCCAGGACGGAGCCCTGCGGCACTCCACTTGTCACTTCTTTCCATGATGAAGACGACGCATTGGTGAGCACCCTTTGGGTTCGTTCGCTTAGCCAATTACAGATCCACCTAACCGTAGTTTTGTCTAGCCCACATTTTACTAGTTTGTTTGCCAGAAGGTCGTGGGGGACTTTGTTGAAGGCCTTACTGAAATCCAGGTACGCTACATCCACAGCATTCCCTGTATCGACCCAACTTGTAACTCTATCGAAAAAAGAGATCAGATTAGTCTGGCATGACTTGTTTTTGGTAAATCCGTGTTGACTATTAGCAATGACCGCATTTGTTTCTAAGTGTTCGCAGACCACTTCCTTAATGATCTTTTCCAGAATTTTGCCTGGTATTGATGTGAGGCTGACCGGACGGTAATTGTTTGGGTCGTTCTTTTTTCCCTTCTTGAAGATAGGGACCACATTCGCCCTCCTCCAATCTGCTGGGACTTCTCCCGTTCTCCAAGAACTCTCGAAGATAATTGCCAGTGGTTCTGAAATAACTTCCGCTAGTTCCTTCAGTACTCTTGGATGTAGCTGATCTGGCCCTGGGGACTTGAATTCGTTTAGAGAGGCCAAGTGTTCCTGGACAACTTGTTTCCCTATTTGGGGTTGGATTTCCCCCAATCCTTCGTCCATTCCGTGTTGCTGAGGTTGAAGATGGCTTTCTTTTTCTGAGAAGACCGAGGCAAAGAAGGCATTAAGTAGTTCTGCCTTTTCCCTGTCCCCTGTCGCCATCACCCTGTCTTCTCCTTGCAATGGCCCTATCGCCTCCTTTTTCTTCCTTTTTCTACCAACGTAAGCAAAAAAGCCTTTTTTGTTGTTTTTTATGTCCCTGGCAAGCCTGAGCTCATTTTGCGCTTTAGCCTTGCGAACCTTTTCCCTACAGGTGTTGGCTATACGTTTGAATTCTTCTTTGGTGATTTCTCCCCTTTTCCACTTCTTGTGCATGTCACTTTTGAGCTTTAGCTCAGTTAGAAGTTCTTTGAACATCCATTCTGGCTTCTTTGCACTTGTCTTATTTTTCTTCTTTGTTGGCACTGTTTGCATTTGCGCCTTGAGTATTTCACTTTTGAAAAACTCCCATCCATCCTTAACTCCCTTGTTTTTTAATATCGGCGTCCATGGAATGCCGCTCAGTAATTCCTTCATTTTTTGGAAGTCAGCTCTCTTAAAGTCCAGAATGCGTGTTTGACTTGTCTTAGTTTCAGCATTCCTTTGTATTGCAAACTGCAGGAGCACATGGTCACTTGCCCCTAAGGATCCAACCACTTCAACTGTATTGATTAGGTCTTCCACATTTGTTAAGATTAGATCAAGAGTTGCTGATCCCCTTGTTGCCTCTTCTACCTTCTGGACCATAAAATTATCTGCAAGGCAACTTTGTAACTCCTCAACAGATGGCAGTACTGGTATGCAGCAAGACCTGGCTTGGCTTATTCAGAAGACTCTTCTCTACAGTTCCATTTGGAAGGAAGCCTTAGCATTGAATGGTTGTGTTGTTAAAGTGCAAAGTATGGGACCCTGTGCAGACAGTCGGTCAATGCAACTTAAGCAGCGTGCAGTCATTGAATTCTTGACAGCAGAAGGTGTCGCCTCAAAGGAGATTCATCAGAGAATGCAAGCTGTTTATGGTGATTGTGTTGATGTGACTACTGCGCATCATTGGGTGAGTGAGTTTAAAGATATTCAGGTGGGAACATTTGACTTGCGTGACAAACAAAGTGTTGGACGTCCTGTGACAGCAATCACCGAGTTTCACAAGCAAAAATTGACAGATTGATTCAGGACAATCGTCGTATCCCTCAGAGAGAAATTTCAAGCATAATTGGCTTGGCTATCGGAAGATCTGTGCACGGTGGGTCCTGTGAGCCACTGGTTGTGGTAACAGAGTGTCGACTTCTTCCGTGACGGCTTCAGAAAATATGTTCATCGTTGGTAGAAATGTATCCAATTGTCTGGTGAGTATGTGGAAGGGAATAGTGGTAGTTAAAGAGCACATTCTAAGGATTATTTCTGCATTTGATTTATTAAAATATTCCCATCCAAACAGAAATAACGAAGGTGGAGGCATTACTTTTCATTCAACCCTCGTACATGTTAGACCTGTGCCTGCTCCAATGCAGGAATCCTGTACATTCAAGTACACTTCCTGGTGTAGAGACAGTTTTAGAAAGCTATGAACTTTCAGACTTTTGAGCCTGAACTCAAGTAGATCATTTCAGTAGTGACACCTCATTGTCCTTCTGAAATGTCGCCCGTTCTGTTCCCGCCTTGGCTTGTTAATGCCACTCTTGAGCCTCCACATGCCACTCTGCAAAGACAGCCCTGCTGTTCTTAACTTACTTTCCCATTGTTCTAATTACAAAGGATTACTCACCATAGTGACAAACGGGGTGGCTCATTACGATTACACAATTCCCGTACTGCTCACCTTGAGGTGGAGGTGTAAAAATAGGAGATGGAAAGCAGGGAAGTTAAAATGTCTATTCATGACTGATATAATAGTAATTTCACTCCGTCATTAGTCTCCCTCCCTCATTCCCAAAATTGACTATAGTTTTATTTTTATAAGGCGCAAAAATGCCACATTGAAGTATTTTATTAGCATGAAATTTGCACTACAACTTTTTTCAATTAAGAGGCAATAAAAGTGAAATGTATCGTGATTTTCATATAAGATGGTGATTAGGTGAGAATTCAATCTCATTGGGAAGAGCTGTTTGACCTTTCTTACTGCAATCCTGCTCTTTGTTGTTTTTGTACTTGTAGCTGTTGTTACTGTTGTATGTAATAATCAAGCCATTTCCAAATTAAAGTACAGTAGAGTCTCGCTTATCCAACGTAAACGGGCCGACAGAATGTTGGATAAGCAAATATGTTGTATAATGATTAAGGAAAAGTCTATTAAACATCAAATTAGGTTATGATTTTACAAATTAAGCACCAAAGCATCATGTTATACAACAAATTTGACAGAAAAAGCAGTAATGCTATATAGTAATTACTGTTATTTACGAATTTAGCACCAAAATATCATGATGTATTGAAAACATTGACTACAAAAATGCGATGGATAATCCAGAACGTTGGATAAGCAAGTGTTGGATAAGTGAGACTCTACTGTAATTCTAAGGTGAAACTAACATGGGGTTTTCTCAACAAGAATTGTTCCTGGGTGTCTAGAGGACAGCATTTATTTCTCTCTGAGGCTGAGAGAGTGGGACAAGCCCAAATCACCTATGGTTTCAATGGGTTGGAGAGGATTCAGACCCTGGAATTAAAACACTTGTCAATAATAATAATAATAATAATAATAATAATAATAATAATAATAATAATAAACCGACGAAACCATTGATCATAACCTCAGCAGCTGTAAGAAAATTGCACAGACAGACTACAAACAGAGGCACAACTATGTGGCCCAAATGATTCATTGGAACTTATGCCTCAAGTACCACTTGCCAGCAGCAAAGAACTGGTGGGATCACAAACCTGCAAAAGTATTGGAAAATGAGCACGCAAAGATACTGTGGGACTTCCGAATCCAGACTGACAAAGTTCTGGAACACAACACACCAGACATCACAGTTGTGGAAAAGAACAAGGTTTGGATCATTGATGTCGCCATCCCAGGTGACAGTCGCATTGACGAAAAACAACAGGAAAAACTCAGCCACTATCAGGACCTCAAGATTGAACTTCAAAGACTCTGGCAGAAACCAGTGCAGGTGGTCCCGGTGGTGATGGGCACACTGGGTGCCGTGCCAAAAGATCTCAGCCGGCATTTGGAAACAATAGACATTGACAAAATCACGATCTGCCAACTGCAAAAGGCCACCTGACTGGGATCTGCACGCATCATCCGAAAATACATCACACAGTCCTAGACACTTGGGAAGTGTTCGACTTGGGATTTTGTGATACGAAATCCAGCACATCTATCTTGTTTGCTGTGTCATAATAATAATAATAATAATAATAATAATAATAATAATAATAATAATAATAATAATAATGCTTTATTTTTCTATCCCACCTCCACCTCCCTGCAGGGACTCGGTGGGGCTAACATGGGGCCAAGCTCAAAGAACAAACAGTAAACAGAATAAAATACATATATAACCAACATCATCAAACAGATAGAATGAACAAATTAAAACCACACAATACAAAATACTACAATAAAACAATAAAATACAAAAATGATAAAAAGCAAAACCACCACTTAATGGCAAATCTATCTATCTATATATAAAAATGTAATGTGTGTTTTTTCCATGAAGTAAACAGCAAAACCACTGAACCTAATCACGCCAAATTTGGCCATAAACAACATAGTCATCCAATCTATGTCTTTCAATTAAAAAAAAACATAGAAAAATAAAGACCAAATTACAGAGCCGTTCACCACTACACCACTAACTACACAACACTGGTTGTCATCACCACTGTTACTGTCTTTAAGTCAACTCCAAATTATGGTGATGGAGACCCTAATATAGGATTTGCTGTTATTGTTATTATTGGTGTGTGCTTTCAGTTTCAAGCCATTTCCAATTTATGGAGACCTTAACACAGGGCAAGATAAATTTATTTCTGTCCTTGGGGGTTGTGAAAGTGCAACTTGCCCAAGGTGGGTTTCCATGGCTGGACTCCAGAGTCCTAATCCAAAGCTGGAAACCATATACCATGATGGTACCACTACTCATTGCTCAGGAGAGATTTAGCATGATCTTCTGAGGTTTAATATGACTTGCCCAAGCTCATTCAGTGGGACTAAGTGGGCATTCAAACATTGCTCTCCAGAGTCATATTGCCCAACACTCAAAGTTCTACATCTCCCTACATCTGCATACTTACTAAGGAGCAAATCCCATTGAGTGAAAAAATATTTCCAAGTAGATATGGAGGGAATTGGGCTCTTTGTCTAGAGTCCTGATAGTGCATTATATACCCATAAGTTCCAGTGTGGATTAAAACACAAACACACACCCATTAAAATCTAAATCTGCCATAACATATTGAAAACCAAATCCCTCCCTAAATGAAAAGATCTGTTCATGGAAAAGAAGCAGAGAAAGGTTATCTGAATCTCCCATCAGAAGGAGTTCTACAACCGAGGAGAAGCTCATTAGAGTCATATTTAAATGCTGTCATAAGGAAGAGGGAGCAGGCTTGTTTTCTGCTGCCCTGGAGACTGGAACACAATGGAGCCATGGGTTCAAATTACAGGAAAGGAGGTTCCACCTGGACATTAGGAAGAACTTCCTGACTTTAAAAGCTGTTTAACAGTGGAACTCACTGCCTTGGAGTCTGGTGGAGGTTCCTTCAGTAAAGGCTTTTAAACAGAGGCTGGATGGTCATCTGTCAGTGGTGCTTTGATTGTACTTTACCTGCATGGCCAAATTAGGTTGGACTTTCTCATTAGTTTGGATCCCCACATCTGGTGATGTAAGCGTGGAGGCAGTCAACCGAGGGAGATCATCTTTGCCATCTGTTTTTGCCTAACTAGCTCACAACAATATGGACATCATTGTCGTGTGCCAGTTATTGGAATGCAGCCCTCAACAATCCGCCTTCGTGGGCTGTCACTCTTCTCTTCTGCCTTCCAAGAAAAGGAAATACCTGGATATAAATTGGAGTGGTAGAAGCACAGTAGTCTTCAAGTCTATTCGACAATTGGAGAAAAAAAATATCCGAAAGGGGTTTTCCATGGCCAAGCGAGGAATCGAACCATGGCCTCCAGAGTCATATTCCAAAACTAAAAAATGATGAAGCAACTTATAAACCACAATGAGGATTTTTCTTATTAAGGATTTTGGACCTGTGAAATGCCCCTTTATCATTTTTGAGCACTAGAGATGCTGGAGAACAGGGTTAAATTCCCATTCTCATCCCTGGAAAATCCCTTTTTGGCTCACCCAAAGTTGGAAATGATTTGAAGACACATAACAACAACAGACTGTTTTTCCCCGTCTTCTACTCAGCTTTGCAAGGTCCTCATGGTTCATGTGTAGAATTGCTTTTGACATCACAATCCTAAACACTGACTCTCTCAGGGGAAAATTCCAGTGGACTGAACTCATGAGGGTCATGGAATCCCATCAAAAGGAACCAGACAAGTGCACTGCACTTGAACCAAAATACCATCAATAAAGAAATAAAAATGCGTTACCAGAAGCGGGTGGGGAGAATTTTTGTTGCGTTTGCATTTTCGCACTCGCTTACATAATTCACACTCCCAAAACACGAACGAGAATAGAGTTGCACGCTTTGCAATCGTTGGCTCAAGCTTGTCAGTTATCCAATACGTACAATATTTGCATGCATGTCCAAGAGGAATGGAAATGCAAATATTAGGAGAAAGTGTTGAAACTTTGAGGACAAAACATACCTAACTTTTTGTTTGGACCCTTGGAAAATAATGCATGCAAAATACACTCATTTTTAAAAATGCATATGAAGAGTAATAATTTTTCACACCGGCTTTTCAAAAATTCAGTTTTAATTAGTGTTTGCTAGGCTTGACCGAAGAATGGAAAAAATGTTTCAATTCTCGTTTCTAAAGTAGGGGGTGCCGGCTCTTCGATGTAGAAATTATTTCTAAATGTTTCACCCAAAATTTTCGGATATTTCCGAAAATTCGTAATGTTTCTAAAATGTTTCTAAAATGGCGGACGCGCATGCGCAATCGCCAAAAAACAGGAAACCGGGGGGGACTTTTCTGGGGGTCTCCCACCCTCATTTCTTGAGCTATTCTCGTCAAATTTGGTACAGTGGGAAAATTTAAAAGGGAAAGGCTAAAGTTCTCCCTCAGGAGCTCAGCGCTTACAGGGAAGCAGACGTGCTTAGAAAACTATAATTTTCAAGCTCCCTCCTTTTGAATCAAATCAATGTCTGACTTTGTGATTGCAGAAATAAAACTCAGCCCAAGGCTTGGGAATAGAAATGGAGTGTGAGGGAAGCAATGTCTTGGCGGGTGCCCCACGTCCTTTGGAAACTATTACTTCCAATGTACCCATTTAAGTTTGAAAGCTATGTGTGTCTTTGTAATTGATGCAATAACACTCAGCCCGGGGGCTTGGGATTACAACGAAGCGTGAGGGAAGCTCAGCGCTTACAGGGACGCAGACGTGCTTAGAAAACTATAATTTTCAAGCTCCCTCCTTTTAAGGCTTGGAAAGAAAGGCTTATGGGGTGATTGCTTTATTCCAGATAAATTTAAAAAGGAAAGGCTAAAGTTCTCCCTCAGGAGCTCAGCGCTTACAGGGAAGCAGACGTGCTTAGAAAACTATAATTTTCAAGCTCCCTCCTTTTAAGGCTTGGAAAGAAAGGCTTATGGGGTGATTGCTTTATTCCAAAAAAGGAAAAATAGAAAGGCAAAAGGTCTACCTCAGGAGAAGGAACCAACCGAAAGCTCAGCACTAGCAGGGAGGGACGCAGACTCCTTTGGAAAAAAAAATCCCAACATCCACAGCAAGGACTCTGCCCCAAGCCAATTTCCCCCCAACACAATATCTAAGCACTGCAGCAACCCTCTACCCCCAGTCACTTTGCCCTCTCAGCTTCACGGCGCGCGCGAACCACCCTCTCTCCTCGGTATCCCAACCCAGAATGGCTTGGCTCCGTGCGGAGGCGATTTTTATAGCGATTCTACACGTGGACGCGGAGGACACTAGCCCCCACCTTTTTTAGCCATCGTGGAAGACTCTGATTGGCAGGGAGCTGGAGCCATGTTAGGCTGCGCTAGGCTCCCATTCATGTTAGGTTGCAGAAACAAAATAATAATAATAATAATAATATTTAAAAAATATTTTTTAAAAAATTTTGGAGGAAAAAAAATAACGAAAATTTTAAGACACAATTACAGAATGGGCCAACGATGGATCGTATTACATTGCCAGTTGCGCCCAGGGAAAACGTTTCAATACTTGTTTCAAAAAACGGGAACAATACGAAATAATTACGGTAGGAGAATTTTTACGAACATATGGACAACCCTAGTGTTTGCAAAGAGAGAGAGAGAGAAATAAGAAAGACATGGTCATCTTATATGAATGTACAAGCTTAGGCCATGGCTATATGCTATGTAATGTATGGATATTCATAGACTAGAATATGACCACATACATAGCATATGACCATGGCCTAAGCTTGTACATTCATATAAGATGACCATGTTTTGGAGAATACATTTTCTTGAAGCTGGTGCATGGAAAGTTCATAGTTGAAGTTCTAAGATCTTTTGACACCAGAATAATACATGATGAATGTTTCCAACTTTGGAGAAGAGACTACAGAGGTCACTCAGAAACCACATTGGATACAATCACATATGTTTGAGGTCACAGGATAGGATTTTAAATAATATGGGCACATACAAATGCTAACGATACATAGAGTTGTTCAGTAATGGGATCTGCTGCTACCTTGGAGTGCAATGGAGTCTCCCCATCTTTGGTAGTATTTTAGCAGAGGCTGGATGGCTATCAGTTGGTAGGGCTTTAATGGTGTCTTCCTGTGGGGCAGAGTGAGGTTGGGTTAGACCAGTGGTTCTCCACCTGTGGCCTACAACTCCCATAAATCCCGGCCAGTTTACCAGCTGTTAGGATTTCTGGGAGGTGAAAGTCATTGGGTTAGATGGTCCTGGGGATCTCTTCTAACTGTACGATTCTATGGTTCTATTAATTAAGTTGTCATTTATCCAGCCACAATGACTTTTAACAGACACATGCACACAGTCAGAATTCTGTTGACTAGCCCCCTTTCCCCCATCCATTATTCACTATTTATGCAAATACAGATATACCAAAATCCAAAAAATCCAAAATCCAAAAAACTTCTTGTTCCAAACATTTTGGTTAAGAGTTAGGCACAACTTGCGGTAATATCCCAGTAAGCACCATTTGGGTGATAACTGTTATCAGTGCATGTTTTACTAACTTTGGTTGTGTTCAAGGAGCTTCAGAAACGTCTTCTTTTATTCTTCGCCGTTCTCTCCCAGTGTTTTTATATATCACTGTGATTATGGCCTGTGTTTTATACTGTCCTTTTAATTGTGTTTTTACTGTTCCTGCTCACCTCTTTGAAAACCGTTTCTAAAGGATATTAAACAAATGCATAACATGAAGTTAGTGAGGAATTTTTTTAAAATGGTAGAATTCTTCCCAACCTCACAGGAGCAAAAGATCTTGTAATAACAAGTCAAAGATTACACTTTCGCCAGCATTTGATTTAACCTCTTTGATTACAGGGGAAAAAAAATCTTATTTGTTTTTTTTAAAGAATTTTATTAAATTTTTATACTACATCGAAAGAATGAGAACAATCAAGGTATAGAAAAGTAGGGAAAAGAGAGAAAGGTAAACATCTACAATCTACAAAAATATACCCCCACACACAAAAACAAAAAGCAAAAAAAAATGACTTCCATTCCATCTTCTTGGATAATATTTTCTTATTATTCAATAATATTTTTTCTTGCTAAGGAAAAAAAATAGCAAAATTGTCTCTCGTAATCTTCATTTTCTCAAATTATCCAGATAGTCCTGAAGATCGTCCCAATTCGTTCTTTTCATTATCTTGCCTGTATTTTTCTTCAACAAAAAAGTCAATTCGTCCATATCCTTTATTTCTCTTATCTTCTCAGCCCACTCTTCAATTGGTGGGACTGATTCCTGTTTCCATTCTCTAGTGAAAACCATTCTAGCGGAAGTCGTAATATAAGTAAAAAGTTTATCTTCTTGTTCTGTCAATTGTAAGTCTAAATCTGTAAATCCTAATAGATAATACTCTGGTTTTCTTATCAATTTTCTTTTAAAAATCTTTTGTGATTCTTCATGAATCTTCATCCAAAACTTTGTTGCTTCTTTGCAAGTCCACCACATGTGATAGAAGGAGCCAACTTGTTCTTTACATTTCCAGCACTTATCAGAAAGTGTATTATACATTTTGGCTAATTGTTTCGGTGTAGTATACCATCTGTGGAACATTTTTATCCAATTCTCTTTCAAATCCATTGCGTATGTATATTTTAATTTTTTGTTCCACATTTCTTCCCATTCTTTCAAAAAATCTTATTTGTAAACATCTGTTTCTCAACTGTTGGGGGGTCTGTAAAATAGGGTTGTTGTGTGTTTTCCAGGCTATATGTCTCTAGGGTTGTGAAACCCTGATTCTTAGGACTCTTCTTCACAGCCATATAACCCAGAATATCAAAGCAGATAATCTACAATATCTGCTTTGAATTGGGTTATCCGAGTCCACACTGACATGTATTCCAGTTCAAAGCAGAAAATGTGGGGTTTTATTCAGTTGTGTGGAATGGGCCACAGAATCCTAAATTTGGAAGAGACACCAAGTGCCACCCAGTCGAAACCCATTCTGCCAGGCAGGGAAATACTATCCAAGCCCTTCCTCAGCAGAAATGAATATGTTGCCTTATCCAATTAAAGAAATGTCAATAGACACTTTTCCCAAAGAAAGAGACAATTTGTACTATTCATAAAAAAAAGAAAAAAGGAAAAGAAAGTGTAAAAAGGCTCGTGGGTTTTGAAGACTGAATATTTACAATAATGAGGTTGTATGGTAGGAATAAAGGCATTTTTAAGATAAGTTAGTGGGATGATAACAATGTTTTCATTGCATGTCTTTAAGTAAGAAGGAGGGAAGTCAATTTTAGTTGTTATTTTTCTAGCTTTCTTTTCTCTTTTATTTTGATTTTTAGGTGGGTGGTGGGTGGGGAGTAGTTTTTAGTATTTCCTTTTAGATGGGGTGGCTTGAGAATACAAGCAATGTTTAGCACAATCCATAATTTTATAAATTGTATAGTGAGGGCTGACTTTGCTGGAATAACTTTTTTAAAAAAAAATTAAAAAGCACTCCTGACAACCATCCAGACTGTTTTTAAAACCTTCAAAGAAGGAGACTCCACTGGACTCCTAGGAAGTACAGTAGAGTCTCACTTATCCAACACTCGCTTATCCAACGTTCTGGATTATCCAACACATTTTTGTAGTCAATGTTTTCAATACATCGTGATATTTTGGTGCTAAATTCGTAAATACAGTAACTACTACATAGCATTACTGCGTATTGAACTACTTTTTCTGTCAAATTTGTTGTATAACATGATGGTTTGGTGCTTAATTTGTAAAATCATAACCTAATTTGATGTTTAATAGGCTTCTCCTTAATCTCTCCTTGTTATTCAACATATTCGCTTATCCAACGTTCTACCGGCTCGTTTATGTTGGATAAGTGAGACTCTACTGTATATTTCTTTGCTGAACAGCTCCACCATCAGGACGTTATTCTTAATGTTCATATTTTCGAAAACCAGGACCCCCAAATGAACCCCAGAATTGCCAACAGTTGCCAACAGTGGAGTCTGCAACAACCTTTCCCCCTGTTCCTGGTGGCTTCTCAATGCACTTACCATGAGCTGCAGAAGCATGATTTATGTATCCCACATCTTAGGGCACATTTCAACATTTCTTTTCTGAAGAACTCTAATACCTTCACAGTGCCCTGGGAGACACATAATGGGCTTAGGAAGAGCCATGGGATTCTTTCCCAATTTTATTTTATTTTATTTCTGGGAACATTTCCTCATTCCAATTGCCAGATTGGACCCCCTCCCTGGGGATCCCATTAAAAGTGTGCCAACACCTTCAGCACCCATTGTATGGTCAGGCAAAATGCACTGTTATGTTCCAGCCAGGCAGGAACAGGGCCATAAAGTGTAATTATCTATGAGATAGCCACATTCCTTTCCTCCTACACCCCTTACCTGGGTCAATCAAATTAAGCAAATTTATTTATTTATTTGCAGTATTTATATTCTGCCCTTCTTACCCGAAGGGGACTCAGGGTGGATCACATTATACACATATAGGGCAAACATTCAATGCCCATATACACATAGAACCGAGACAGAGACAGACACAGAGGCAATTTAACCTTCTCCTGAGGGGATGTTCGATTCTGGCCACAGGGGGGAGCAGCTGCTTCATCATCCACTCTGATGGTACTTCCTCATTCCAATGTCTTAAATTAGTTAAACTTGCCTCCCCACTTTTTTTATAAGTGGTACCTTATTTCCTACTTGATAGATGGAACCATTTTTCAGGTTGCTAGGTCAGCAACGAGCAGGGGCTATTTTTTTTTAATTGACGGGTGCTCACCCCACCACGGGCTGGCCTCAAACTCATGAGCTCATGGTCAGCATGATTTATTGCAGCAGGCTGCTCACCAGCTTGCACCACAGCCCAGCTGAACAACCAAATGACAGTTTATTGAATTTCCCACTATTCCCAGATCCAATCAGCAGCAACGATGAGCAACACTCAGGAAGTGGATCCTAATCAGCACTGGCCTACACCAATCACAACCAATATGGCAAAGTCTCTTTGCTTTGAATAGCTGCCAAAGTGCTTTAAATAAATCTGCATGTTCAACATTGTCTTTGTTTCTGTTTTTGGAGCACAGACTCTGCTGACATCCTCTTTGGCCAAGGTGAAGGAACACCTCGGTTCTTTGCCTTCATCCTATCTGTATCTTATTCAGTCCTTTGGGGAGCATGACACTCAGAGCTTCTGATCCCGTAGGTCTTATGGAGCTGAATCACGACTCATTCTGATGTAATCTGTTTTCCTGCAGATTGCATCCATTGCTCTGTTGTGTCCTTGTCTCCAGAGTAGCAGAAAATAAAATTGCCCCTTCCTAAATGTAATGTCTTTTCAAGTGTTTAAACATGATCACCATGTCCCCTCTCAGCCTTTTTTCTCTCCAACTGAAACATCCCCAGCTACTTAACCCATTCCTCAGAGGGATTCATATTTCACAGACCTCTGACCACTTTGGCCACCCTCCTCTAGATAGGTAAAGGTTTCCCCTGACGTTAAGTCCAGTCATGTCTGACTCTGGGGGTTGGTGCTCATCTCCATTTCTAAGCTGAAGACCCGGCATTGTCCGTAGACACCTCCAAGGTCATGTGGCCAGCATGACTGCATGGAGCACCGTTACCTTCCCGCCGGAGCAGTACCTAGTGATCTACTCACATTGGCATGTTTTTGAACTACTGGGCTGGCAGAAGGTGGAGCAACAGTGGACGCTCACTCCACTCCTGGGATTTGAACCTGGGACCTTTCCTCCTCTAGATACCTGACAGTTTATCAATATCTTTCCTGAAATGTGAACATTCTCCATGGATATCCTGATCATTTCTTTTAATTCTTTTTTGAGGATTTCCTCTTTTTACCATTTCTTGTACTTGTCCATTTTAATTCTTAGCTCACTTGCAAGCTCCTTATACATCCACCTGGGGTCCCTTCTACACTTCCATATAAAATCCAGATTATCTTATTTGAACTGGATTATATGGCAGTGTAGACAGACATATAATCCAGTTCAAAGGTGGTAATGTGGATGACATGCTTTTATAATCTGGATTATATGACAGCATAGGAGGAGCCTGGGTTTCTTTAGACACCTCCCATTTTTCCTCTTTAGTTGAAATTGAACCTTCATCATCTCACTTTTCAGAAACTCCCATCTGCCTTGAACTTCCTGCCTGTCCCCTGGGCTGAGTGGGTTGCTAGGAGACCAAGTGGGCGGAGCTTAGCCTTCTAACTGGCAGCATTTGGATAAAAACAATTATTCCTCTCCCTCTAATTAGAACTTTATTTTTCTTTTTGTTGTATCAACCTAGAAGCGTGGATGAGGGGTTGTGCTGTCAATTTTTGAGGTTGTGGGGTGTTTAGCTTTGTTGTTTTGTAGGTCGCCAGGATTCCATCAATCTTTTTTATATATAGATGTTGTGCAACTTCAGACTTTCCTTTCACTTCTGAGTATGTCAGCACCTGAACATTTTTATGGTTTAAGCCCAGTTGTGTAAAGGACATGCATACCCATAAGTTACAAACAGGATACTAACCACAGAGTGCAGGCTTGGATAAGGTGTGCCTTTCTAAGCCAGGCATTTCACTGTTTGCACATTTCCCGGTGATTTGTTTCCTGCTGCTTAGCTTATTCATTCATTACAATATCATTCTCCCAACTGCTGTAATGCTTTGCCTAATCCACTGTTCGGAATCGATACCTGGAAGAAAAGCCACCTCGTTCCCTTGTAAAGGGAATAATCTATACTCCGCCATCTGTGTTGGCTTAGCGATATCCATGGAGGGCCAAGCAGAATATAATCATGTAACCAGATGAACAGGATTTAAGGTATAGCCTGCCTGGATTTATGGCAATTTACCCCGAAAAGCCATTTTCTCATTTATTTTCTCAAGTCTTTTTCAAATGCTTAATGGAGTCTTAATGTGGAAATAGAAATATTAGCACTTTCCCAGAAATAAGAACAGGTTGAAATTATTCAGATGCAAAATTGGGATTATTCCATTTCTTTGTATAGTCTGGCCAAGCTGAAAATACACCAATTTGAATGTCATTCAAGTTAGCCAGATTAATTACCTTGATAGGAGTTGAAACTTCAAAAATTGATCCATGTGTTCCCCCAGTTATTTATAGATGGGGGGCAAGCATTAGTCTCCATTGTGTTGTTGGAATGTGTTTGTGTGTTTGCTTATATTTGTTCATTTTTTTATTTTTTTTCTGAAAGGGCAATGAAAAACATTTGTTTTTCTGGTTTTCAGGGGGTTGGACTGGATGGCCCATGAGGTCTCTTCCAACTCTACTATTCTATGATTCTATGATTCTTTATACTATTCTTTTTGTTACTCCTTCCTTTCTGTTCCGATTCAGTTTTGTTTGGAGGAAGTGATTTGCCATTGCTCGGGCTGTGGCGCAGGCTGTAGAGCAGCGGCAATGAATCACTGCAATGAATCACTCTGACCGAGAGGTCATGAGTTCGAGGCCCGCTCTGAGCCTATGTTTGTCTTGTCTTTGTTCTATGTTAAAAGGTATTGAATGTTTGCCTATATGTGTAATGTGATCCGCCCTGAGTCCCCTTCGGGGTGAGAAGGGTGGAGTATAAATGCTGTAAATAAATAAATAAATAAATAAATAAATTGCCTCACTATTCTACCACTTCCAAGTAGAATAGTGGGGCCGGGCTGTGGCGCAGGCTGGTGAGCAGCCTGCTGCAATAAATCACTCTGACCATGAGGTCATGAGTTCGAGGCCAGCCCATGGCGGGGTGAGCGCCCGTCAATTAAATTTTTTTTAAAAAATAGCCCCTGCTAGTTGCTGACCTAGCAACCCGAAAGATGGTTGCATCTATCAAGTAGGAAATAAGGTACCACTTATAAAAGTGGGGAGGCAAGTTTAGCTAATTTAAGACATTGGAATGAGGAAGTGCCGTCAGGGTTGATGATGAAGCAGCTGCTCCCCTCTGTGGCCAGAATCAAACATCCCCTCAGGAGAAGGTTAAATTGCCTCTGAGTCTGTCTGTCTCTGTCTCGGTTCTATGTGTATATGGGCATTGAATGTTTGCCCTATATGTATATAATGTGATCCGCCCTAAGTCCCCTTCGGGGTGAGAAGGGCGGAATATAATACTGTAAATAAATAAATAAATAACTACAGAAATAAAGGTGAAAAGAATACAATATTTGCATGGGAAAGAGGTGGAAGGGGAATTCCTACTTCTTCCTTTTTGCTTGAGAAGACTATTTTGGGAATTAAGACAAAAATCTTAGCTAAAAGAACTGCTCCCAGATCCGAGTGAAATGATGGAGCTTTTCCTTATCACCTATTTAGGGAGAAGAAAGAACATTTAAGTAGCATACTTGTCCCTAGGCAGAAGGTAGATATATAGAGCAAAGTAGAAGGTGAGTCCTGGCACCATAACAAAATGGCATGGAAGGAAGAAGCTAAATACAGACACACTCTGAAGAGCCTTTTCAAGTTGCAGCAACCAATCAAATAAGCCCTGCAAATTGCAAGATGCTGGAGATTTGCACATAAGCTTTTCCTCTTTCCTAGAACTGTGCCCAGAAACACAGGAGAAGCTGTTATCGAGCCACAGCACCTCCGTCACAAATTTATAGATCGCCAAGAAACTCCAAGCAAGATATATGATTTTTTTTCTTTTAAAAACATTTTCCACTGCTCCAAAGTTGCAAAAAGTCAAAGCGTTAGATTAGGGGGCCCCAAACTAAGGCCCGGAGGCTGGATGCGGCCCTCCAAGGTCATTTACCTGGCCCCTGCCCTCAGTTTTATAATATAATATTTTTATATCATTTTAATAATATATTGTATTTACATATAATATTGATAATAATATTATAATGTTATACAATATAATACTAATACCATATAATAATATTAATTATATGTTATATATTACATATAATATTACAGTATAGTGCAGGGGTCCCCAAACTAAGGCCTGGGGGCTGGATGCAGCCCTCCAAGGTCATTTACCTGGCCCCCGCCCTCAGTTTTATAATATAATATTTTTATATCATTTTTAGTAATATAATATATTGTATCTACATATAATATTGATAATAATATTATAATGTTATACAATATAATATTAATAATAATATCATATAATAATATGAATTATATGTTATATATTAGATATAATATTACAGTATAGTGGTATTGTTCAGTATAGTAATATATAATGCTAATATTGTGCTATGCTAATAATATAATATATTGTATGTACATACAGCTGCTCTGAGTCCCCTTCAGGGTGAGAAGCGCGGGATATGAACGCAATAAATAAATGTAGTAAATGAATAAATAAATAATTTTAGACTTAGGCTCACCCAAAGTCTGAAATTACTTGAAGGCACACAACAACAACAATCTTAATTAACTTGACTATCTCATTGACTAGAAGCAGGCCCACACTTCACATTGAAATCCTGATAGGTTTATGCTGGTTACAATTGTTTTCATTTTTAAATATTGTATTGTTCTTTCATTGTTGTTGTTTTGCACTACAATAAGACATGTGCAGTGTGCATTGGAATTTGTCCGTTTTTTTTTTTCCAAATGATAATTCGGCCCCTCCACAGTCTGAAGGATTGTGGACCAGCCCTCTGCTTAAAAAGTTTGAGGACCCCTGCGTTAGACTGGAATAGATCTAGCAGTAGCTGTACCCTACAAACTATCAAATCTAACCTTTTAATAAATGTATCAACTGGATAATTTTTGTGTAACTTATATCTTTTATGTATTGTGGCAATACTTTAAAGTATATTAACTGTATCAAATGTATGTATCAAAACGTAATTTGAAGGCAGTTACTTTTCCCCCAGTTTGCATAATCCCTTGGGAAAGAAGACTATGGCCAGGACCCTGTCTACTATTTCCCAAGCCAGATATTAGAAACTTTGGGTGTGTATGTAGATAGATGATCCTCTTTGTCGGCAAAATAAGCTCAAATGAATAAAAATGAATAAATGAACAAAATATGGTTACCAGTATTTAAAAAAACCTCAAAAATCAGAACAGTAAATAAGAAGCAACACTCTGAAAACAGAGGAGTTCCAGACATGAATCAATCGGGGTAGCTAACGACTCTGAACAAAGGATGCCCCCAGACAGGAAGAAGCCAGGAGATGAAGCTATTCAGTGCTAATCAAGGTGCTAATCAACTACAACATTCAGTGCTAATTCAGTGCTAATCAACTACAACATTCACACTGGCCTCCAACTGACAAGAGTTTTTCTCTCACCCTGGACTTTCCACAGATATATATTAACCTCTTTGCTTAGTTTTTTCCATACCTCGCAACCTCTGAGGATGCCTGCCATAGATGTGGGCGAAACGTCAGGAGAGAATACTTCTGGAACATGGCCATACAGCCCAGAAAACACACAACAACCCTAAGCTCAGGGTGTTTGTTCATTAAACTTCATGCTGATAGTCTGCCACTGCCGCAAAAGAGGGAGCTCAGCAAATATGACTTCATTCTCTATACAGGCAGGCAAACCCTTGATTGTCTGGAATTACCACTTTTGTGTTTTGGGTTTTGCACCATTGTTTTACACGAAACTGAACACTTGAGTTAATCAGGGACTCATCAGCATATCCACACCTCCATTTCCTCATGGACTGGGCCCTTCCAAGGGTCATCCCTGCAATGGTTTGGCTCTTTAAATTGTCCAAACACCAGCGGTAGTTTCAACCCACTGCACAAGTCTCCTCCAAGCATGTTGTGATGTTAAGGGAACCCCTGGCCAAACCGGGTGTGGATCCTAGCCTGCTTCTCTTTTCAGCCAATCAGGGGAAGGAGCGCGAAGTCTGAATAGCTGTCAGAACTATATAAGATGTTGTATATTTTTCTATGGATTTATGCTTGAACCTTTTGAAGTGTATTGCTTGTACTTGCATCCCTTTTGGCGAATTGTAATAAACCGCTGTGGGCCGCGGTTTGCCTTCAACTTGGAACTCAGGGCTAGGCTGTGGTGCAGGCTGATAAACAGCTGCTGCAATAAATCACTCTGACCATGAGGTCATGAGTTCGAGGCCAGCCCGTGGTGGGGTGAGCACCCGTCAATTAAAAATTAAAAATAGCCCCTGCTCGTTGCTGACCTAGCAACCCGAAATATAGTTGCATCTATCAAGTAGGAAATAAGGTACCACTTATAAAAGTGTGGAGGCAAGTTTAACTAATTTATGATGTTGGAATGAGGAAGTGCCGTCAGAGTGGATGATGAAGCAGCTGCTCCCTCCTGTGGCCAGAATCAAACATCCCCTCAGGAGAAGGTTAAATTGCCTCTGCGTCTGTCTGTCTGTTGTCTCTTGTCTCGGTTCGATGTGTTTATGGGCATTGAATGTTTGCCCTATATGTACATAATGTGATCCGCCCTGAGTCCCCTTCGGGGTGAGAAGGGCGGAATATAAATACTGTAAATAAATAAATAAATAAATAACTCTGTCCTGGCTGATCTGGTATAGTAAAGGCTCACCAGGCAGAAGTCTCTCTTAGTTGAAGTCACTAAAAACTGCATCCTCATCTCCCACCTAGAAGGGACACACTAATATTGGAGACACAAGGAGAAATCCTTGATATCTGGCAACCCCATCTAATTGTATATACAATTTTGGAATAAAGCAGTGGTTCTCAACCCATGGGTCCCCCAATGTTTGGCCTTCAACTCCCAGAAATTCTAATAGCTGGTAAACTGGCTGGGATTTCTGGAAGTTGTAGGCCAAAACCCCTGGGGACCCACAGATTGAGAACCACTGGAATAAAGGAAAAGACTGAGGCTGCAGCTGAAATATTCTCCTGGTTTTTCAATATCTGTGTTAAAAAGAATGTTATCATATTCTGAGTGGAAGAAATATGAGCTTTCCTGTTCAAAGAGACAAGCTGAGATGAGAAACGGACCCCAGTGATAGATTTTTGTATTACTTCAAGCCTTCCAATCACACACCCCTTTATATAGATTATTGTTTCCTTGTTGTCGTGTTTTTTATTACTCTAGCCAACTCTTCCTCTGGAAATTTCACAGTGATCACTGAGAGAAATGATGGAATCTTTAATTTCCGGCTCAATCTTCCCTGACATCATTCTTCTTTTTCTTTATATAAAGCAAACAATGGCATCTTTCCCCACAAGCAGTCAAGCATATCTCTCTTATTAACTGGTGCCTAACATGGTCTTCATGGCAAGCACGTTAAATGAGGCTTGAACCAATGAAACCAATGCTAAGGAAGAGTTGGGATCCAAGTACCTAGTCAAAACCAGAGCAGACCCATCCAATCCGTTGGTGAATGGTGGTTCAACATTTGGTGAAATCAAAGTAATTCAACAGTTCAATTTCAATCAGCCCAAACAATGTTTTTATTTATTTATTACATTTATCTTTTGCCTTTTTTTCCTAACACAGAACAAGGGGACACACACATCAAAGCAAAGCACTGTCAAAACCTTTTGTTGCAAAAGCTTTTCAAACTAAATACATGCATAGCATGGTGCAAAATGTTTGCAGATGTAGGTACAGGCTAGGATATTGCATAACTATCTTAAATGATATATACAGGTATTTGGGTGTTTAGACAAGTGCTAAATCACCCGCTAGATTCCAGTTGCAAAAAAACAACTTACACTGGTAAGATATTTCATTAGAAGGATTCCAGCTGCAACGGGCAACTTATAATGCCAGCAATAAGTTGTGTAAGTTACTAGTAGTGGTGTGAAGGTATCCATTTTGCCCCAGGAATTTTGGGAAGTTTGGCTAATTTGGCATTCAGAACAGCTGAAATAGATTGGGGAGGGCCACCTGAAGCCCTAACCCAAAACGGGTCATGAATAGCCAAATATTTTGGCTAATGGGAGCTGAGCAGCACTAGCAGCACTCTACCTCCTTTCTCTTCCTTTTCCTTCTTTGATTAATGAGTTTTTTTACTCCTTTCCTTCCTTTTTCCTTCATTTCTTTAGAAGATGAAGCCGAGTGCTTCCCAGCCTCTTTCCTAAAGTTCCCTGCATGGCAGAGTACATGATGGGAGTTGAAGTTTTTCTCTATTTCCCAAGTGTCTTTCTCAGCCAATCAGCACCAGTTGTGCCCATTCTCTGAGTGACTGAAAAGAGACACAACCAACAGCGACGACAATTCCCAGAAAACTCTTGTGATTATGGTAAAAACTTTTTTAAATTCCCCAAAATTAGTGGATTGGTGAAATGTTCTGAAAGTAGGCAGGTACTTTGCAGACACATACGTGGCCTAAGAGAGATGAATGTTTCCTCCTGATAGTCCTAAATATGATTGAGAAACAAACCTCTAAAGTTCTCCAGATTTTCCAGATTTTAGGCTCAAGGGGCGCCATGCCATTTCCCCCTAAAATATAGCATTTCAAGGCACTTAATAAACCAATTTAAATGAAATGCAATGGTACTATTTGCTCAGTTATTCAGCTGCAACAAAACACTGCTATCTGTTACTCAGGTTCGGAGAAGTCCATCTGTTGTTTCCACATCTTTGCAGAAAATGGACATAGTGAACACCGGGGCCCGTAGACCTTGAAGACATGAGAAACATGATGCCAGGCCTTTTACCCTCCGTCTTGCTTTTTTTCGCAGGCCTCATGGTGAAATTCTCCAATCACCACTTCCTTTTCACTTCCTAGGAGCCAAACGTGAAGGTGAGCTGCAGTTTTCTGTTTTCATACCAATCCATGATGGTGATATCTAGCTGGTATTGATCCAGCAGCTCCTTCCAAAGTCCTTCAGCCAGAAGATCAATTGTTTGTTGCTTGATGCTTGATGGTGGTTGTTTGATATTATTACTGTTGTATAAACCTTTGTTTTAACTTCTGTTTTATTATCTTCTTGTGTTTTAAACTGTGTATATTGTTGGTATATTTGTGCTGTTACTTTTGTAACATTGTGAGCCGCCCTGAGTCCCCACGGGGAGATGGTGTCGGGGTATAAATAAAGTATTATTATTATTATTATTATTATTATTATTATTATTATTATTATGCACCAGCTGTATTGGAGCAATGAGCAGGGGGTTTCCACATGATCCGATGGGAGCATTTCGGTGCTAATTTCTAGGCTTGATCGATCCATGAAAAATTTGATTCTAAACTCGTTTCAAAACTAGAGGGGGCATTTTTTCGTTTTTGTTGCTAATAACGAATTTGGCCCCCAAAATTTTTCGAAATTAACGAAAATTCGTTATTTTCTAAATTAATTCGTTAATGGCGGACGCGCATGCGCGGTGGCCCAAAAACAGCCCGAAGGGGGGGGGGACTTAGGGGGCTCTCCCGCCCTCATTTTTTGAGTGATCTTCTTCAAACTTGGTACAGTGGTAGAACACATTTAACACTGATAGCTCACCAAAATGTGGAACGTTTCCCTTATCCTCTGATTTTTGGCAAATTTTCATAGCTTTTATAATAAACCATTTTTTAATAATTGCAGAAATCTGTTCCTGGTTTGAAAGTCTTATTTCCTGTTAAATTGGGTTGTCTTTACTGTGAAAGTCATTGCTCTACTTTAGAAACTTTGTTTTTGTGGCTGAAACTTTGTTAAATTGGTGTAGTCCCTGCATATGTGTGTGTGTAAAGGTATCCCTTGACGTTAAGTTCAGTCATGTCTGACTCTGGGGGTTGTGCTCACCTCCATTTCTAAGCCCAAGAGCCAGTGTTGTCCATAGACACCTCCAAGGTCATGTGGTCGGCATGACTACATGGAGTGCCATTACCTTCCCGCCACAGCGGTACCTATTCATCTACTCACATTGGCATGTTTTCAAGCTGCTAGGTTGGCAGAAGCTGGAGCTAACAGCGGGCGCTCACTCTGCTCCCGGGATTTGAACCTGGGACCTTTCAGTCTGCAAGTTCAGCAGCTCAATGGTCTTTGCCTTGGCTGCCTTCCAGATCAGGCTTATAACCAGCCTATTATGGGCCACAAATTAAAGAAAATTCAATCCCATTTAAGCACAACATGAACAGTTTTGATGCCAAAACCATAAACTCTGTTTATTAAACTCTACGATCCAAACTTTAGATCAACTTGCAAACAATTGAAGGTTAGACCACAGTAATAATAACCAATTCTATTCCTTTCCAAAATTTAAACATAAAATAGTATCTTTCTTTCCAATAGCATATAAACTTTTCCTTTCTTTACAAAACAAAATTCTAGACAGTAGCCATTTAGAAGATATTTCTATATTTTCCCTGCAAAGGATAGGGCTGCATCCCTCTGGAGACACACATGATAACCCGGACATGATATAAGGCACTTATATACGTTAAATAAACATGATGTCATTGCATATATAAAAGAAGCATGATATTAGGCAATTATAGTTGCAAATAATATAATTAAACATGTAAAAATTATACATCCATACATAAAAGAAACATGTAAAGTAACTGCATATATAAAACACAATATAAAATATGATATAAGGCAATTACAGATGTCAAAGGAACGTGATATTACATATGTAAAAAACATGATTATATGTATAAAAAAGCATGATACAAGGTGTCAGGATCTAGGCTGCTGGGCACCAATAACCATACACTGAGGCCAGATTCTATCTAATATCTTTATTAAAGGAATATATAAAGTCAATAAAAACAAGTGTAGAATAAAGTTCAGAAGCAGACCTTTCAAATGAGGCCAAATATAGTCCAGCAGATTATTGTCCAATATGAAATATTAGAGTCCAAAGATTATAATCCAATAACCGCAACACACGCTTTGCCAAGCAAAGCGTTGGGAAAACAGAAAAAGTCTTGAATCCAATGAAGCTTGACACAAGGCTGAAAGTTACTTGGAACGTGGCTGGAGCTGTGGCTAAAGGCAAAGCAACTTGAAGCATGGAACAAGATCTGTGGTAAATCCGTGAGACGAGGACAAGGCTTGGAACTAGATTCAGGAGGCAAGGAACAGGATTCGAAGTCCACACACACATGACCTCTCTCCAGGAGCTGACGAATTGACTCCGCAAGGAATCCTTCGCGCAATTTCCCTATATTGGGTCTCGTTTCCCCAAACAACAATCACTTTCCCTAGAGAACAGGGAGCGAAGGAAACCAGCTTGCAGGTGCAAGACTCCCCGTATTTTCTCAGGGGAAATACTTCTAATCAGTGGCATATTTGGCAGCAAGGCGAGCACTACTTCTAAATTTTTCTCTCGATCCTCTATCAGTCGTGTAAGCCTGTTTTCTCCCATAAGGGGGAGAGTTCCCACCAAGGTCAGGTTTAATTGGTTCTTGGACTAGAACTTCAGGCAGCTGCCAAGGCTCTGACTCCGACCGGAAATCTGGGGAAAACTCCATATTTTCCTCCTCATCTGCCACAATACTGTCAGGAATAGGACTGCAGGGCCCATGAGTCATCACACTAGGCAACTGACACATCTAAAAGAAACACAATATAATTAACCTAGGTACAACAAATGTGAAAGAAGGCAACAATATACATAAAAAAACATTTCTGGACTCACAAATGTAGTCTAAGAGAATTGGGCTTCCATTCTCCAAACCTGAAACAAAGTGGGAGGAAATGTAAAGAGTGTTAATGATGCTCGAAATCAAATGTTGTTCTTTTACAAAGTCAAACTAAAACTAAGAATAAATGCTTCGGTCTTCTCCTGATCTTCTTATCTCCTCACCTTGCGTCCAGCCGAGTTACGTCCGCACTTGCGATACAGCGACCTCTTCCCTTGGCTCAGTGGGCAGTATTTTAAAGTATGGGCCTTTTCGCCCGTGGCACCGCAGAGCGGACAGGTGTATTTGCGCAAGATGGGGCACTCCACGGTGCCGTCCATCCCCTTCAGCCGGTGGGACGAATAGACCTGCTTGGATTCCCCGTTGTGTTTGCAGAAATTGCAAATCTCCTTGTTTTGGGAAGCCTGGCCATTGGCACTACCTTTGGAGCTCTTGCTGCTGGAACTGCTTCCATTAACCCATTGTGATGCTGTTTCAAAGTTGTCCTCGTTGAGGACTAGCTGCATGTCGTACTCCATTGTGTCCCAACTCTGAGATGGAAATGGGACCTTCTTGCGTTCCGCGATGATCTCCGTAACCACTTTCGCAAGGCTCAGATAGCCCTTCCATCTGTCAAACTCCCTGAACATGGAAGGGGCATAATGTGGCACGTGCATGGCTGATCTGGAGAGCATGGTGCCAATTCTACCCTGGTGTGGACACACACTGAATGCCACATATTGGAGGCGGAGTCTTTGTTTTATATATAAGGGGAGGGGTTCCAAACCTTTCACATTGGACCCTCCCATCTATTTTTACCCTCCTTTGCCCTAGATTTAACCCCCACATGTCTAGACAATCACAGCTTTTCAAGGAAGAGTTTGGTTTTTCCAATTTTTTCACTTCGGAGGTAATGCCACAGTTTCTCCCTTGAGGCAGTGGTTCTCGACTTGTGGGTCCCCAGATGTTTTGGCCTTCAACTCCCAGAAATCCTAACAGCTGGTAAAATGGCTGGGATTTCTGGGACTTGTAGGTAAAAACACCTGGAGATCCACAGGTTGAGAAACACTGCCTTAAGGGAACGTTAGCAGTTGTGGTTCTGTTTGTCCATCCAAGAATGAGTTGAATTTCTGCCTTGGATGAAATAGCAACATTGCACATCCAACGTTTGCAAAAGTCCTGAAGGACGGATCCAGTAATGATGAAGCCTGCAAGAGTGTGTGATGACTCATGGGCCTTGTAGTCCTGCTCAGGACATTGTAATCCCTGATGAAGATGAAAACTTGGGTTTTTTACCTTCCCAGTCTGAACTGGATTCCTCTCAGCCAGATCTTTCCCAGGCAGATCTGGGAACCTTGCACCTGCAAGAAAGTTGTCTCCCAGAAATATGTCAAACAAGCCCAGAGCCTACTTCTCCCGTGTTCTTGCGCCGGGAGTTTTGTAAACAACAGAGAAGTTTGGAATCAGCTTCGCGCAGGAGTGCGAGGATTGCAGCTAAGAATGTGGCCAATTAAGACTGCTTCTCGTGAGAATCTTTGGGGAGTCTCACATCTGGTCTCAGAGTTTAGCTTTCGGTTCTGATTCCCAGAGAACTGCTTCGGCGGGAAAGTTAGACTCTATTTAGGTGTTTTACCCGCGTAGTAACTTCGCGGAGTCAATTCGTCAGCCTACGGAGCGAGTTGTGTCTGGACAGCGCGCTCCGATTCAAGCCTCGCTCCTGCTCAAGCCTTGCCTTGCTATCCAGCCTTCGCCTTGCTTCCCAGCCTTTGTTTATCTACGGACTTTGCCTTGTTTCCCAGGATCAATCCTTGCCTTGTACCACGGATTTTATCAAGTTATTCCACGGACCTTGTTCTTGTTCTTAGTTACCTTGTTCCACGTTCAAGCCTTGTTTCAAGTATCAAGTTATTTCCTAGCCTCGCTCAAGTTTCATGGACTAAAGGACCTTGTCATCTCCCCTCACTTTGCTTGGCAAAGTGAGTGTTTCGGTTATTGGATTACAACTTTGGACCTTAATATTTCCTATTGGACATTGCTTTTTTGGACTAATTCTGACCTTTCCTGAAAGGTCTAATTCTGGACTATTTTCTACACTTGTTTTTATTAACTTTATATATTCCTTCAATAAAGATATTAGATAGATTCTGGCCTCTGTGTATGGTTATTGGTGCTCTGCAGCCTGGGTCGTGACAGAGTGTTATATTGCTTTTGCATGGCAGAATAGCATTGGACTGGATGGTCTCTTCTACCTTTATGATTCTATGATGTTTGGCGCCATGACTCTATGATTCTATCATTTTAGGATTCTAGGACTTTTGGGATGATTCTGTTACTGGGTTCTTTGAGTCTATGACTTTAGGGACCATGTTTCTATTATTCCATGACTTCTGTGACCATATTTCTATGACTTTTGTGACCATTCATGGGCCATCTGGCTAGTATTCCGGGACGGTAAATGATATATCGGTTACAGCACCAGATATTTCTGGATACAGTAGAGTCTCGCTTATCCAACATTAACGGGCCAGCAGAACGTTGGATAAGCAAATATGTTGGATGATAAGGAGACATTAAGGAAAAGCCTTTTGAACAGCAAATTAGGTTATTTTACAAATTAAGCCCCAAAAAATCTTGTTTAACAGCAAATTAGACAGAAAAGGTAGTTCAATACGCAGTAATATTACGTAGTAATATCGAATTGAGCAACAAAATATCACAATATATTGAAAACATTGACTACAAAAATAATTTGGATAATCCAGAACATTGGATAAGCGAGTGTTGGATGAGTGAGACTCTACTGTATATTGTTTTTGCATGGCAGAATGGCGTTGGACTGGATGGTCTCTTCTAGCTTTATGATTATATGATGTTTGGTGCCATGTTTCTATGATTCTATCATTATGTTGTCGAGCAATTTAGAACAGTATAGGATACCGCTAACTGTTTCTTTGAGTGGTGTTCTGTGGAAACACAACCCGCCCATCCTCCCCCGCTGATTTCATGAAAATAAAAGAAAAGAAAGAATAAGCCACATCCGGCAAGGCCCACACACTGAAATACTAGGCCGGCCATCGTTGGCCGGCAAGCTTCCCTGACTGGAAGAAATAGAGGCCGCCGCCCCAAAGAAGGGTTCTGTGCAAGATTGCACCAAGGGGTAAAGAACGACAGCCGCGAGAGAAGACAGAGGCGGTGCATCGTGGGAAACACGTCGACCACGTAGGACGACAAGGCCCACACGTTGAAATACTAGGCGTGCGACCGTTGGCCGGCACGCTTCCCTGTGAGGAAGAAAGAGGGGCCGCCGCCCCAAAGGAGGCTTCTGTGCAAAATCGCATAAAGGGCTAAAGAAAGACAGCCGGCGAGAGAAGAGAGAGGCGGTGCATCGTGGGAAACCCGACCACGTAGGCCGAGAGGCAGCAAAAAGAAAAGAAAAGAAAAGAAAAGAAAGAAAAAAGCCACAGGCGACAAGGCCCATACATTAAGCCGGGCCGGCCACTGTTTGCCGGCACGCATCCCTGAGAGAGAGAGAGAGAGAAAAAAAAAACCAGAGGACACCGCCCCAAAGGAGGCTTCTGTGCAAAATAGCATAAAGGGCTAAAGAACGACAGCCGGCGAGAGAAGAGAGAGGCGGTACATCGGGGAAACTCGGCCACGTAGGCCGAGAGGCAGCAAAGACCAAAGAAAAGACAGAAAAAGCCACCGCCAAAAAGGCCCACACTATAAAATACTAGGCCGGCCACCGTTGGCCGGCACGCTTCCCTGTGAGGAAGAAAGAGGGGCCGCCGCCCCAAAGGAGGCTTCTGTGCAAAATCGCATAAAGGGCTAAAGAAAGACAGCCGGCGAGAGAAGAGAGAGGCGGTGCATCGTGGGAAACCCGACCACGTAGGCCGAGAGGCAGCAAAAAGAAAAGAAAAGAAAAGAAAAGAAAGAAAAAAGCCACAGGCGACAAGGCCCATACATTAAGCCGGGCCGGCCACTGTTTGCCGGCACGCATCCCTGAGAGAGAGAGAGAGAGAAAAAAAAAACCAGAGGACACCGCCCCAAAGGAGGCTTCTGTGCAAAATAGCATAAAGGGCTAAAGAACGACAGCCGGCGAGAGAAGAGAGAGGCGGTACATCGGGGAAACTCGGCCACGTAGGCCGAGAGGCAGCAAAGACCAAAGAAAAGACAGAAAAAGCCACCGCCAAAAAGGCCCACACTATAAAATACTAGGCCGGCCACCGTTGGCCGGCACGATTCCCAGACAGGAAGAAAGAGGGGCCGCCGCCCCAAAGGAGGCTTCGGTGCAAACTCGCATAAAGGGGTAAAGAACGACAGCCGAGAGAGAAGAGAGAGGCGGTGCATCGGGGGAAACTCGGCCACGTAGGCCGAGAGGCAGCAAAAAGAAAAGAAAAGAAAAGAAAAGAAAAGAAAAAAGCCACAGGCGACAAGGCCCATACATTAAGCCGGGCCGGCCACTGTTTGCCGGCACGCATCCCTGAGAGAGAGAGAGAGAGAGAAAAAAAACCAGAGGACACCGCCCCAAAGGAGGCTTCTGTGCAAAATAGCATAAAGGGCTAAAGAACGACAGCCGGCGAGAGAAGAGAGAGGCGGTACATCGGGGAAACTCGGCCACGTAGGCCGAGAGGCAGCAAAGACCAAAGAAAAGACAGAAAAAGCCACCGCCAAAAAGGCCCACACTATAAAATACTAGGCCGGCCACCGTTGGCCGGCACGATTCCCAGACAGGAAGAAAGAGGGGCCGCCGCCCCAAAGGAGGCTTCGGTGCAAACTCGCATAAAGGGGTAAAGAACGACAGCCGAGAGAGAAGAGAGAGGCGGTGCATCGGGGGAAACTCGGCCACGTAGGCCGAGAGGCAGCAAAAAGAAAAGAAAAGAAAAGAAAAGAAAAGAAAGAAAAAAGCCACAGGCGACAAGGCCCATACATTAAGCCGGGCCGGCCACTGTTTGCCGGCACGCATCCCTGAGAGAGAGAGAGAGAGAGAAAAAAAACCAGAGGACACCGCCCCAAAGGAGGCTTCTGTGCAAAATAGCATAAAGGGCTAAAGAACGACAGCCGGCGAGAGAAGAGAGAGGCGGTACATCGGGGAAACTCGGCCACGTAGGCCGAGAGGCAGCAAAGACCAAAGAAAAGACAGAAAAAGCCACCGCCAAAAAGGCCCACACTTTAAAATACTAGGCCGGCCACCGTTGGCCGGCACCCTTCCCAGAGAAAGAGAGAGAAGACCAAAAAAAAGGAAATGTGGGCCCAAGCCCCTCAGACCCGGGGGGCCGGCCACCGTTGGCCGGCCCCACGCCCACACGCCGCAACCCACGGGGAAGGGCAGGCTTTCTTCACGTCTGCTTGCAAAATGTGGGCCCAAGCCCCTCAGAACCGGGGGGCCGGCCACCGTTGGCCGGCCCCACGCCCACACGCCGCAACCCACGGGGAAGGGCAGGCTTTCTTCACGTCTGCTTGCAAAATGTGGGCCCAAGCCCCTCAGAACCGGGGGGCCGGCCACCGTTGGCCGGCCCCACGCCCACACGCCGCAACCCACGGGGAAGGGCAGGCTTTCTTCACGTCTGATTGCAAAATGTGGGCCCAAGCCCCTCAGACCCGGGGGGCCGGCCACCGTTGGCCGGCCCCACGCCCACACCGCTGGACCCACAGGGGGAAGGGCATGCTTTCTTCACGTCTGCTTGCAAAATGTGGGCCCAAGCCCCTCAGACCCGGGGGGCCGACCACCGTTGGCCGGCCCCACGCCCACACGCCGCAACCCACGGGGAAGGGCATGCTTTCTTCACGTCTGCTTGCAAAATGTGGGCCCAAGCCCCTCAGACCCGGGGGGCCGGCCACCGTTGGCCGGCCCCACGCCCACACCGCTGAACCCAGAGGGGGAAGGGCATGCTTTCTTCACGTCTGCTTTCAAAACGTGGGCCCAAGCCCATCAGACCCGGGGGGCCGGCCACCGTTGGCCGGCCCCACGCCCACACCGCTGAACCCAGAGGGGGAAGGGCATGCTTTCTTCACGTCTGCTTTCAAAATGTGGGCCCAAGCCCATCAGACCCGGGGGGCCGGCCACCGTTGGCCGGCCCCACGCCCACACACCACAACCCATGACACAAAGATACACTCCATAACAGCAAACCGTCTAGCCTCTGGAAAAATCTAGCCATTTCTGTAGTCAATGATTCCATTATATTGTGATATTTTGAAGCTAAATTCATAAAGTAAGCAATAGCAACATATCATTTCAGCATATAGAACGACTTCTTATGTCTCCTTGGTTGTATAACATGCATTTATGGTGCTTTATTTGGATAATAATAACCTGATATGATGTGTTATATGCTTTTCTTCAACAAGTCCAATCCAAGAAATCTGCTTATTTCAGCAGTGGTAGGCCCGTTTGGCTTTGATCAGTGAGACTCTTCTGTGTTCATGTTGGGTCAATAAGACATAAGATATAACTGAAGTCACAGTCAGCATACAGCATTACCAGCTTAAAAAACAGTGGTGTAAAAACACGGCTCGAGTCCGAGGACTGAAGAGGAGGTAGTTTGACAGTTAAAAAACTATACAGTGCGAAATACTATTGGCCTGTCAAGCTATTCTTAAATAGGCTACAAACGACCACACAGACCTATAATGCTTTTTGGAGGGGGAAGGTTTTAAGGCTCTGATGTTAGGCACATGTTTCCATGCAGTTCCACTGCAGGTAAGACTAGTGTGTTCTTCAGGGGTTATTAAAGTTCTCCTGCAGATGACCTGGATAGAGGGAAATGACTTCAGTTGGTTGGTATACATACAGTTTAAGTAAACTTGAGGAAGTACAATTATGAAAGATATAGTGTGTAATGTAGTAGAAAGTAATTCAAAGTAGAAACAAAGCAGAAATGTGGATTCCAAAGGAAACATGAAGGCATTATTAAGTAATTGTTTTTAATAGCATAAGAGATTCTGAGTGGATTGATTCTCTACTTCTTACTCTGCGTAAGATTATCATCACATGCTCTCGACTACACCCGCACAAGGCAATGGTACAGTAAAAGAAGACAATTTTGAGAAGTGGTAAAGGCCAAGGTGTCCCACTTCTTTCAGTGATTCTGCGTGCGCGGCCAGAGGGCGAGGGGAACAGCAAGAAACAGTTTCCACGAGACGGAACTTGCGCCCACTCCGTGAAATCAGCCGCAAAGGCACACGCCCTGACGGGCAATCGGCAACGTCCGTGTGCGCGGACAGTGGGCAAGGGGAACCAAAGGCGGCCGTTCTGCCGCCACATCGTTGAGTACACTTCCTTTTAAGGTGAATGGGACACTGTCCCACAGTCTGTGATCACTCCACCCTCGTTATTACCAACAGACCAGCAAGAAACAGTTTCCACGAGACGGAACTTGCGCCCACTCCTTGAAAGCAGCCGCAAAGGCACACGCCCTGACGGGCAATCGGCAACGTCCGTGTGCGCGGACAGTGGGCAAGGGGAACCAAAGGCGGCCGTTCTGCCGCCACATCGTTGAGTACACTTCCTTTTAAGGTGAATGGGACACTGTCCCACAGTCTGTGATCACTCCACCCTCGTTATTACCAACAGACCAGCAAGAAACAGTTTCCACGAGACGGAACTTGCGCCCACTCCTTGAAAGCAGCCGCAAAGGCACACGCCCTGACGGGCAATCGGCAACGTCCGTGTGCGCGGACAGTGGGCAAGGGGAACCAAAGGCGGCCGTTCTGCCGCCACATCGTTGAGTACACTTCCTTTTAAGGTGAATGGGACACTGTCCCACAGTCTGTGATCACTCCACCCTCGTTATTACCAACAGACCAGCAAGAAACAGTTTCCACGAGACGGAACTTGCGCCCACTCCTTGAAAGCAGCCGCAAAGGCACACGCCCTGACGGGCAATCGGCAACGTCCGTGTGCGCGGACAGTGGGCAAGGGGAACCAAAGGCGGCCTTTCCGCAGCAACAGCGTCAATCACAACCTCTCAGGGTGATGGGAGACTGTAACACTGTCTTTGATCATTCCACCCTCTTCTATTGTTTTACCCACAGGCCAGCAAAAAACATTTACCACTCGGCGAAACGTTCTGCCAACACCTTGAAAGCAGCCGCAAAGGCACACGCCCTGACGGGCAATCGGCAACGTCCGTGTGCGCGGACAGTGGGCAAGGGGAACCAAAGGCGGCCGTTCCGCAGCAATAGCGTCAATCACAGCCTCTCAGGGTGATGGGAGACTGTAACACTGTCTTTGATCATTCCACCCTCTTCTATCGTTTTACCCAAAGGCCAGCAAAAGGCAGTTCCCACTCTGGGTAACCTGCGCCCACACATTGCAAGCAGCCGCAAAGGAACACGCCCTGAAGGGGGAATTGCATATACCTCTAGACTCTGGCGTCACGTAGTCCGAGAGGCAGCAAAAAGAAAAGAAAAGTAAGGGGAAAAAACAAAGGGCAGCAAAGACCCCACCCTGAGCCAGCCGGCCACAGTTGACCGGCATGCATCCCGGAGAATTCGGCACGGCCCTCCCACAAAGTTTTTTTTTTTGGTGACTTAAACCTCTACCCACAGCAACACTCCACCACCCCAGGGGAAGGCCGTGTACCTCTTCTATCGTCCTGCCAACAAGCCAGCAAAAGGCTGTTCCCACTCTGGGTAACCTGCGCCCACACATTGCAAGCAGCCGCAAAGGAACACGCCCTGAAGGGGGAAGGGCATATACCTCTAGAGTCTGGCGTCACGTAGTCCGAGAGGCAGCAAAAAGAAAAGAAAAGTAAGGGGAAAAAACAAAGGGCAGCAAAGACCCCACCCTGAGCCAGCCGGCCACAGTTGGCCGGCATGCATCCCGGAGAATTCGGCACGGCCCTCCCACAAAGTTTTTTGTTTTTGTGACTTAAACCTCTACCCACAGCAACACTCCACCACCCCAGGGGAAGGCCGTGTACCTCTTCTATCGTCCTGCCAACAAGCCAGCAAAAGGCTGTTCCCACTCTGGGTAACCTGCGCCCACACATTGCAAGCAGCCGCAAAGGAACACGCCCTGAAGGGGGAAGGGCATATACCTCTAGAGTCTGGCGTCACGTAGTCCGAGAGGCAGCAAAAAGAAAAGAAAAGTAAGGGGAAAAAACAAAGGGCAGCAAAGACCCCACCCTGAGCCAGCCGGCCACAGTTGGCCGGCATGCATCCCGGAGAACTCGGCACGGCCCTCCCACAAAGTTTTTTGTTTTTGCGATTTAAGCCTCTACCCACAGCAACACTCCACCACCCCAGGGGAAGGCCGTGTACCTCTTCTATCGTCCTGCCAACAAGCCAGCAAAAGGCTGTTCCCACTCTGGGTAACCTGCGCCCACACATTGCAAGCAGCCGCAAAGGAACACGCCCTGAAGGGGGAAGGGCATATACCTCTAGAGTCTGGCGTCACGTAGTCCGAGAGGCAGCAAAAAGAAAAGAAAAGTAAGGGGAAAAAACAAAGGGCAGCAAAGACCCCACCCTGAGCCAGCCGGCCACAGTTGGCCGGCATGCATCCCGGAGAATTCGGCACGGCCCTCCCACAAAGTTTTTTGTTTTTGCGATTTAAGCCTCTACCCACAGCAACACCCCACCACCCAAGGGGAAGGCCGTGTACCTCTTCTATCGTTTTCCCAACAAGCCAGCAAAAGGCAATTCCCACTCGGCGTAACCTGCGCCCAAACTTCTAAAGCAGCCGCAAGGCACACGTCCTGAAGGGGGAACGGCACCCTCTGCGTGCCAGGTCAAAGGGGGAGGGTACCCAAAAGCGGCCGTTTAACGACCACAGCGTAGACCACGGCATATAAAGGAGAAGGGACACTAGACAACCATTTGGAGAAATGCTGGCAAAGGCGGAGGAGTACCACTGTCTTTGATGATTCCCCCCTCCGAGTTATAAAGGCACCCTCCGCGTAAGCGGGCAGAGGGCTAGGGGACCCAAAGGCGGCCGTCCCATGACCACTGCGGCAACCACACCCGCTCTAGACAATGGGACACTGAAAGATGACAATTTAGAGAAGTTCTGTCCCAAGTCGAGGTGTATTAATTCCAGTGGATAAAGACATCCTCAAAGGTTCAGATGGACAGATAGTATACCTCTGTAAAGTGAGAGTCTGGCGTATTCCTACACCTGAAATGATTATCTGAAGTATCCACATCAAATATAACAGTGCTCTTTCTGTACAGGAGCTGCGAGGATCTGTAGAAGACCAAACAGTCATGGCTCGTGATGGTAATATTTCCACCGCCCCCAAATAAAAAGGGAATTGAATGAAATCCGAACAGAACACAAAGAGGAAGCATTATCTACCTTGGCTTTTATGGTCTAATTTTCCACAGAATATCCTTCAACCTCTACAGAGCCAGTATTACATGAGAGAAAACGTTTTGTAACTTCCGAATACAGAGATGGGCCAAAAGTATATTAAGTTCAACAGGGACAAATGAAAGATAGTACTTCTCTCCGCGATGGTTGTTCGGGAGTGGAACTGTCTCCCCCGGACTGTGTTGTAGGCCCCTTCTTTTGAAGCTTTTAAGCATAGGCTCGATGGCCATCTGTCGGGGATGCTTTGAATGATACTTCCTGCGTCTTTCTTGGGGGAGAACTCGATGGCCCATGAGTTCTATTCCAACTCTACTTTTCTATGATTCCATGATTACATGATTCGTGAAACGGCCCCTTGAGATGGATGAACCCAAAAACGTCAGTGGGGCAACGTCGAGTGATGAAAAAGAGGAGAAAGGAAGGGAAAAGAGAGAGGAAAGCATTGTAGGATAGAGGAGAGAGTTGTTGGACAGAGTCCAAAGGGGCCACCCCCCCGCCCGGACGCCCAAAAAAATTGGCCAAAGTTACTCTGAAGCAGAGTTGGTTAAAGGAGGAGAACTGTTGCTCTAGGAGCAGTCGGTCTCAAAATCCAAATCTGGGAAATTCAACACAGGAAGGTTGGCCTTCAGGAAAACAAGTTTCTCAACTGTTTGAGGGTCCAGCAAGCTGCGGTGGGGCGTGACTACATCTCCCGCTATGCTGAAGACCCTTTCGCTCTGGACGCTGGTGGGAGGACAGCTGAGGAACTGGCGGGCTACGTGCGACAGATCCGGCCACATGTGTTCGCGTGAAGCCCAATAGGACAATGGATCACAAGAAATTATCTCCGGAGGCTCCTCAAAGTACCTGTTGACCGAGCATTCGGCCGAGTCTACCTTTTGAGCAGAAGCCAGCAAAGAGGATTCTTCAGAGCAGGCAAGTATGGCCACCGTCTCTGCAAAGAAAACGTTTCCTGTTCGCGGCTGGAGATCCGTATCCCTACGGCAACCCCCTACCGGCTCCGCGGGACTTTCCGTCTCGCCACTAGCGCTAGTGCTTGGGGTGACAGGCAGTTCTGGAAGAGGGGCCGCTGTGCCCGTCTCCTCCACCCTGGCAGCAAAGACCTCCCTCACAAGGTCAACAAGTTGGGCCTTCCACATGGTAAAGTCTTTTGGGCAGACGTTGTACTTTAGCCGTGGATCACACAAGGCCGCCAGCATATGGACCTTGCTGGAAAGAAGTGGCTCTAGCCGTTTCCGTACAGCAAAGGACAACCTCCTCACCACCTCCTGGACCGGCGGTGTCAGCGGTCCAGCCAGGGAGTCAATTGTTCGACCGGCCCCAAGCCTTTCTAGGTGCCTCCTTAGCCTCAAGACCATGGGCACTGCCTGGCTCAGAAGAGCTTTTGATTCCGAAAGTGTCTCAGTGGCATGTTTGAATGGCTTTAGTACGTCTACTAGCTGGGAGATGGTGTCCCACTCTTGCTTAGTTGGAACAAGCTTGCTAACAGGCGCAACCAAAGTGAGGGAGATGCCGTGTACCGCCTTCTGCTGCTCGACCATGCGTTCGAGCATTTTTAAGGTTGAATTCCACCGAGTCGAGACGTCCTGGAGCAGCTTGTGCTGCGGGAGGCCTTCAAGGCTCTGCCTGTCTCTCAGCTGCCGGGCTGCCTTGATGCTCCGGTGGAAGTAGCCCGCGATCTTTCTACAGCGCTCGATCAGCAGGGAGATGTTTGTGTTGCTGCCCGACTGCTCTTCCTGGCTCTTTAAACCTTCCTTGACGGTATTGTGAAGCAAGTGGGCCATGCAGGACACATTCTGAAACCCGGCACTTTCAACCGCTTTGATCATATTTTTCCCTGCGTCCGTCACCATAAAGCCCCTCCTCATTTCTTCCGGCCTACACTGCATCCATTCCCCCATCATGTTTTCCAGATAGTTGCAGATGGTCTCTGCCTTGTGATCACGATCAACTACCTCCAATGCGAGGAGTGCCCAACGATGGGATGTATCCATAGTGCCTTCCTTCTCCCACCAATGTGCCGTGAGAGAGAGGTAGGAGTGGCCTCCTCCCAAGCTTGACCAAATATCAGAGGTAAAATGGATGTGTCCTCCCATGGCGCTACGCAACATCTGGATAATGCGTTCCTTACAGCCCTCGTACAAGCCGGGGATTACTTTTCTGGAAAAGGTGTGACGGGAGGGGATTTTGTAGCGGGGGCACAGTCGTTTCATAAGGCGTACAAAGCCTTCTTGTTCTACCAGGCGGAAGGGATGGTGATCTAGGGCAATCATCTCTCCCACAGTTTGGGTTATCTGCTGGGGTGTGAGCAATGTTTCCCCCGTTTTCTTTCTGGGTAATGGAATGGCCCAATCCTCCATGGTGGACTGTGTCCGCCTTCCACTATCTTCACCTGGTGAACTTTGCGTGCTAAGGCTGCCACTGGATGGGCTTGCAGTTCCCCCTCCCAGCGAAATGGAGGGATGGTGTCGCTTCATGTGAGAGCTCAACCCCGAGGTCGCAAGATGTCTCGTGTCTCTGCCTCTGCTGATATTTGCCCCACAGTGTCTACAAACTGCCAAAGTAGAACTCTGAGAGTGGACATGGAAATGGTCCCAAATAAATGACCTTGGCCTCCCCACAGCCACTGTGGCGACGCCCTCAGAGATGGGAGTCGTGGGCACCCTTTCAGCAGCATGAGGAAGTCTACGTTTTGATGGTAGTACCTCCTCTACCTCCTCCTCACTGTCAGTAGCGGGTGGAGGGGTGGGGTTATCTATATCCTCACTATCCACCACCTGTAGTTCCAGGACGGCAACACCTGTATGTTCCAATGATCGTCCAGTTGTCTCAGCTCCATGCGACAGCCGGCTCCGGGTGGATGCCTGTGAACTGTCTGCATTAGAACAGCCTGGTTCTTCATCAAGTCCACCCACTCCCATAGTTCGGCGTTCCAGACGTATGGGACCCACCTTAACTTTTTTGGCCCCCCACAGTGTCCTGGCCGTGGCTTGACCACTACTAGGACTTGCTCCCCCAGACCCGCGTACAGCTGAGCGCTTCATGTCAAGGGGAGTGTTTTCAGGTAACAGAAGGGATGATGGTTAGGTGTTGTGTTACTGGTGGGAAATATTTGTTGAATCTTGATTGGCAACGTGTTATATTCTGGCCAAAGTACTGTTGCAAAAGCGTAGTCTATAACATTTAGTTAGTTTTATTTATTTACAAGGGGATACCTGTACTTTCCAGTTCTACAGGAAAGTATGGGATATGCAACTCTTTCCCAAAGTTGTCTTGGGAAAATCAGGAAGCGTCCCTGGCAGACACACACACAAGGCAAGGCAGAAAGGCAAGCTTTTCTTTCCCCAAAAGGAGTTGTATTTTGAAGTGGATGGGATATGCAACTCTTTTTCAAAGCGTCCCTGCAGACACACACACACAAGGCAAGGCAGAAAGGCAGGCTTTCCTTTCCCCAAAAGGAGTTGTATTTTGAAGTGGATGGGATATGCAACTCTTTTTCAAAGCGTCCCTGCAGACACACACACAAGGCAAGGCAGAAAGGCAGGCTTTCCTTTCCCCAAAAGGAGTTGTATTTTGAAGTGGATGGGATATGCAACTCTTTTTCAAAGCGTCCCTGCAGACACACACACACAAGGCAAGGCAGAAAGGCAGGCTTTCCTTTCCCCAAAAGGAGTTGTATTTTGAAGTGGATGGGATATGCAACTCTTTTTCAAAGCGTCCCTGCAGACACACACACAAGGCAAGCCACAAAGGCAGGCTTTCCTTTCCCCAAAAGGAGTTGTATTTTGAAGTGGATGGGATATGCAACTCTTTTTCAAAGCGTCCCTGCAGACACACACACACAAGGCAAGCCAGAAAGGCAGGCTTTCCTTTCCCCAAAAGGAGTTGTATTTTGAAGTGGATGGGATATGCAACTCTTTTTCAAAGCGTCCCTGCAGACACACACACACAAGGCAAGGCAGAAAGGCAGGCTTTCCTTTCCCCAAAAGGAGTTGTATTTTGAAGTGGATGGGATATGCAACTCTTTTTCAAAGCGTCCCTGCAGACACACACACACAAGGCAAGGCAGAAAGGCAGGCTTTCCTTTCCCCAAAAGGAGTTGTATTTTGAAGTGGATGGGATATGCAACTCTTTTTCAAAGCGTCCCTGCAGACACACACACACAAGGCAAGGCAGAAAGGCAGGCTTTCCTTTCCCCAAAAGGAGTTGTATTTTGAAGTGGATGGGATATGCAACTCTTTTTCAAAGCGTCCCTGCAGACACACACACAAGGCAAGCCACAAAGGCAGGCTTTCCTTTCCCCAAAAGGAGTTGTATTTTGAAGTGGATGGGATATGCAACTCTTTTTCAAAGCGTCCCTGCAGACACACACACAAGGCAAGCCACAAAGGCAGGCTTTCCTTTCCCCAAAAGGAGTTGTATTTTGAACTGGATGGGATATGCAACTCTTTTTCAAAGCGTCCCTGCAGACACACACACACAAGGCAAGGCAGAAAGGCAGGCTTTCCTTTCCCCAAAAGGAGTTGTATTTTGAAGTGGATGGGATATGCAACTCTTTTTCAAAGCGTCCCTGCAGACACACACACAAGGCAAGGCAGAAAGGCAGGCTTTCCTTTCCCCAAAAGGAGTTGTATTTTGAAGTGGATGGGATATGCAACTCTTTTTCAAAGCGTCCCTGCAGACACACACACAAGGCAAGGCAGAAAGGCAGGCTTTCCTTTCCCCAAAAGGAGTTGTATTTTGAAGTGGATGGGATATGCAACTCTTTTTCAAAGCGTCCCTGCAGACACACACACACAAGGCAAGGCAGAAAGGCAGGCTTTCCTTTCCCCAAAAGGAGTTGTATTTTGAAGTGGATGGGATATGCAACTCTTTTTCAAAGCGTCCCTGCAGACACACACACAAGGCAAGCCACAAAGGCAGGCTTTCCTTTCCCCAAAAGGAGTTGTATTTTGAAGTGGATGGGATATGCAACTCTTTTTCAAAGCGTCCCTGCAGACACACACACAAGGCAAGCCACAAAGGCAGGCTTTCCTTTCCCCAAAAGGAGTTGTATTTTGAACTGGATGGGATATGCAACTCTTTTTCAAAGCGTCCCTGCAGACACACACACACAAGGCAAGGCAGAAAGGCAGGCTTTCCTTTCCCCAAAAGGAGTTGTATTTTGAAGTGGATGGGATATGCAACTCTTTTTCAAAGCGTCCCTGCAGACACACACACAAGGCAAGGCAGAAAGGCAGGCTTTCCTTTCCCCAAAAGGAGTTGTATTTTGAAGTGGATGGGATATGCAACTCTTTTTCAAAGCGTCCCTGCAGACACACACACAAGGCAAGGCAGAAAGGCAGGCTTTCCTTTCCCCAAAAGGAGTTGTATTTTGAAGTGGATGGGATATGCAACTCTTTTTCAAAGCGTCCCTGCAGACACACACACAAGGCAAGGCAGAAAGGCAGGCTTTCCTTTCCCCAAAAGGAGTTGTATTTTGAAGTGGATGGGATATGCAACTCTTTTTCAAAGCGTCCCTGCAGACACACACACAAGGCAAGGCAGAAAGGCAGGCTTTCCTTTCCCCAAAAGGAGTTGTATTTTGAACTGGATGGGATATGCAACTCTTTTTCAAAGCGTCCCTGCAGACACACACACAAGGCAAGCCACAAAGGCAGGCTTTCCTTTCCCCAAAAGGAGTTGTATTTTGAAGTGGATGGGATATGCAACTCTTTTTCAAAGCGTCCCTGCAGACACACACACAAGGCAAGGCAGAAAGGCAGGCTTTCCTTTCCCCAAAAGGAGTTGTATTTTGAACTGGATGGGATATGCAACTCTTTTTCAAAGCGTCCCTGCAGACACACACACACAAGGCAAGGCAGAAAGGCAGGCTTTCCTTTCCCCAAAAGGAGTTGTATTTTGAAATGGATGGGATATGCAACTCTTTTTCAAAGCGTCCCTGCAGACACACACACAAGGCAAGCCACAAAGGCAGGCTTTCCTTTCCCCAAAAGGAGTTGTATTTTGAAGTGGATGGGATATGCAACTCTTTTTCAAAGCGTCCCTGCAGACACACACACAAGGCAAGGCAGAAAGGCAGGCTTTCCTTTCCCCAAAAGGAGTTGTATTTTGAAGTGGATGGGATATGCAACTCTTTTTCAAAGCGTCCCTGCAGACACACACACACAAGGCAAGGCAGAAAGGCAGGCTTTCCTTTCCCCAAAAGGAGTTGTATTTTGAACTGGATGGGATATGCAACTCTTTTTCAAAGCGTCCCTGCAGACACACACACACAAGGCAAGGCAGAAAGGCAGGCTTTCCTTTCCCCAAAAGGAGTTGTATTTTGAACTGGATGGGATATGCAACTCTTTTTCAAAGCGTCCCTGCAGACACACACACACAAGGCAAGGCAGAAAGGCAGGCTTTCCTTTCCCCAAAAGGAGTTGTATTTTGAACTGGATGGGATATGCAACTCTTTTTCAAAGCGTCCCTGCAGACACACACACACAAGGCAAGGCAGAAAGGCAGGCTTTCCTTTCCCCAAAAGGAGTTGTATTTTGAACTGGATGGGATATGCAACTCTTTTTCAAAGCGTCCCTGCAGACACACACACAAGGCAAGCCACAAAGGCAGGCTTTCCTTTCCCCAAAAGGAGTTGTATTTTGAAGTGGATGGGATATGCAACTCTTTTTCAAAGCGTCCCTGCAGACACACACACAAGGCAAGGCAGAAAGGCAGGCTTTCCTTTCCCCAAAAGGAGTTGTATTTTGAAGTGGATGGGATATGCAACTCTTTTTCAAAGCGTCCCTGCAGACACACACACAAGGCAAGCCACAAAGGCAGGCTTTCCTTTCCCCAAAAGGAGTTGTATTTTGAAGTGGATGGGATATGCAACTCTTTTTCAAAGCGTCCCTGCAGACACACACACAAGGCAAGCCACAAAGGCAGGCTTTCCTTTCCCCAAAAGGAGTTGTATTTTGAAGTGGATGGGATATGCAACTCTTTTTCAAAGCGTCCCTGCAGACACACACACACAAGGCAAGGCAGAAAGGCAGGCTTTCCTTTCCCCAAAAGGAGTTGTATTTTGAAGTGGATGGGATATGCAACTCTTTTTCAAAGCGTCCCTGCAGACACACACACAAGGCAAGGCAGAAAGGCAGGCTTTCCTTTCCCCAAAAGGAGTTGTATTTTGAACTGGATGGGATATGCAACTCTTTTTCAAAGCGTCCCTGCAGACACACACACACAAGGCAAGCCACAAAGGCAGGCTTTCCTTTCCCCAAAAGGAGTTGTATTTTGAAGTGGATGGGATATGCAACTCTTTTTCAAAGCGTCCCTGCAGACACACACACAAGGCAAGGCAGAAAGGCAGGCTTTCCTTTCCCCAAAAGGAGTTGTATTTTGAAGTGGATGGGATATGCAACTCTTTTTCAAAGCGTCCCTGCAGACACACACACACAAGGCAAGGCAGAAAGGCAGGCTTTCCTTTCCCCAAAAGGAGTTGTATTTTGAACTGGATGGGATATGCAACTCTTTTTCAAAGCAGACACACACACAAGGAAGGCAAGGCACAAAGGCAAGCTTTTCTTTACCCAAAAGGAGTTGTATTTTGAACAGGAAAAACACCCACAGGACAGCCCTTTGCAAGTTTGCAACAACAAAACAAATAGAAAGACCTAAGACCCACACCACCAAACTCAGCCACAGACCACCCCACCTTTTCTCCTGTCCTGGTCTTCACACAGCCATGCTGTGACGCAGCAATGTTTCCTGCCTGCCTACACCAATGAATCTCTACCCTTCCACCCTCTCCCAAAGTCCCAGTGCGACTGAGCCACGAGGCGTGTGCACGCTGTTTTCATTAAGCACGTCCTACCAGCCCCTCCCCCTGGTTAAACGTGCTCTCTGATTGGCTACAAGGGGCAAACAACACTCTAGATTGCCCCAGTGGACTTAAAAAAGTTTGGATGATTTGACAAAGCATTTTTTAAAAACGAAAAAAAAGGCGCCATTACGGAAAACGGCCAATCGCGGTTCGAAACCGCGATATCCAGGCGTGTGGACAGCCAAGATTCAATATTGCTTCAAAAAATCCGAAAAAAACGAATCAATAACGGTAAACGGGGAAAACGAATTATTTGAGCAAGCCTACTAATTTCCCATCCTTAAAAAATATCGGGAAGCTTGCAGTTTTTCTGTAGTTGGCAAGAAGGAGCTGTGTGTTAGAGCATGTAAAATCAGTTGGTGAGTGTGTTAACTGAAAATGCAAAACACTAATCTGATTGGTTGGGCTACCCCAGGGAGTTACCAGAACCTGGGAGTTTTGGCAACAGTTACATATAGTTTTCTGTGCAGGATCTTACCAAGGAAGGTTTACTTTTAGGCTGCTGGAAGAAGACCATTTACATGGGTAGAGTAGTGAATAGAGTCTCACTTATCCAACATAAACGGGCCGGCAGAATGTTGGATAAGCGAATATGTTGGATAATAAGGAGGGATTAAGGAAAAGTCTATTAAACATCAAATTAGGTTATGATTTTACAAATTAAGCACCAAAACATCATGTTAGACAACAAATTTGGCAGAAAAAGTAGTTCGATATGCAGTAATGCTATGTAGTAATTACTGTATTTATGAATTTAGCACCAAAATATCACGATATATTGAAAACATTGACTACAAAAATGTGTTGGATAATCCAGAACGTTGGATAAGCGAGTGTTGGATAAGTGAGACTCTACTGTATTTGAATTTCTCTCAAAGGACATTGTGTGAGTCGATGCAGCTGTTCATATGACTGTATATATGTTGCTCTGCATTTTGAAGAGTAAACTTCTTGATGTTTACTGATCATCTGTGTGGCATATCTTTTTCTGGCAAGACAGTGTGTAGACTGTTCAAATGACATACAGCTCTAACATACAGCTCCTTCTTCTGGACATTCACCCCTTCAAGGTTGGAGTTCTGCAAAAGGTTCCTTTGGAAGGTTTTCTTCTTCCATAAAGCTTCCCAGTCTGTTTTTTGGGGGAGTGGGACCCTTTTCGCACTCAGGCCCTATTTGGGCTCAAAGCGCTGTTGCCAATCAGAGGCCAGCAAAGGGGACCCTTTTGGAGGGTTGCCACGAGTGCCAGAACTTTTCAATAGGAAGGAAGAAAGGTAAGAAGATGCACAAGCACCCAAAGGCTGCTTTTCCAGGCAGATAAAGCAGGCAGGTTGGAGGCCCTTCCCTTGCAGGAACAACAGGAAAAAAATGCGATTCATAGAAGGAACTGAACTCCTAAAGTTTCCCCATTGTCTCCAATTAACTTAATCTTTCCAGAATGAAAACAGCACACCCTTCCCTATTTCAGCAATGGCTCAGACAACAGAATGGGGGTCCAGCCGAAAACAGATCTGAAAACGGCAAGGTTTTGGAGCATTATGCCCACCCCTAGGTACCAGCAGGATTCCAACCACAAAGGGCAACTTACATCTTGTCTGTTACCAGCAGGATTCCAGCTGCAAATGTATAAGCTCCATGGCACATCATCCAAATATCTTCCTGCTTACTCAGTGACAGCTCTGATGCATTATAGTAACAGGGGAGACCAAAAAGAAAACATTCATCACTGCTTCTCTTCTGACTAATTTGATTTTAATTGGCTTTGCAGCAATGGGCTATTACTTTTGCTTTCACGCCAAGAAAAAGAGATGCAGGAGGTGAGCATTTACTGCTCACAGCTCCTTTGCCACTGTGGTTCTCCAGTTTCCGTCTCATGTACTCCAGATGTTCCAACCAGCATGTAATGCAAACACACTCATGCCGTGCCGCTATCACTTTGGCATGCCACTGCGATCAGGATGGGGCGAGGGTGAGGTGGCAAAGAGGGCACGCTGAGCATCAAATGCCAAAGTTTGCTTTCTACAGCAGGCTCTTCTTTGTTCTCATGGCATGGTTGTCAAATCCAATGGGTTGGGGCACAACAATGCATCACAAGCCTAATTTGTGGAAATGCCTCCCTCCCGGTGCCAGTTTGGAGCACAGCTTATAAACGCAGGAGTCTACATTGAAATGTGACAGTTCAATGCCCTCCTGTCTTGCAGAATAACAAATAGGCAAACAAATGTTGGTGCTTGTTAGGAAATGGATGGGAAGTCATTTTGAATAGAGGAAGCATAGCTAAGTCTTCATTATAGCCATAACAAAATGACAGAAGGCTGCATGGTTCAGCCCTAGTTATGTCAAGCTCAAAGGGTTTTAGATGACAGCAATGGCTTCTTCAGGTCAGAACTAATCATTTTGGGTTGTGCAGACAAGTATTTTTCTACTCTTCTAACAGAGACTTGGAGGAAAACAGTTAGGGAGCAGTCTATGTTGGTAAAATAAAACAATCTTCCAAATTACAAAGCAATGTGGGGCCTGTGACAGTATATGGCCAATTTTTGTGGGCAGTTTCAGGGAGGATTTCTGCATTGAGTGACGGGTTGGACTACATGGCCCTTTGTTTCATCTCCAGCTCTATCACCCAAATGGAGCAATGGATCCAAATTGTAGAAAGAGAGGTGCCACCTAAACTGTCTGTCACGCCTGTAACTATTGTCTTTTGTATAGGACGTATACTTTATGCCCAGTGGGAAGCCAGGGCGCCTCAAAGAGAGGTTCTTGAGGATTTTCCTGAAAGGGATGGTCTTTTGAGTCTTTAATGAAATAACAAAGGACCTAGCTGATGTGGTTCCTACTACCAATTCCAATTGCATCTGGGCATCGAGTAGACCTACCAACCAAGGCTTACAGATGCTTCAGCTGGGGTTCCATGGATCTGTGATGCTGTTCTCTCTCTGAGGTTTCTTTGGAAGCTTTAGGGCTGTTTCCCTCAGGAGCTGTGAGGCTGAGAGGCTGTGAGCTCTCAGCCAGAGCTTTTGGGACTTTTCCCCTGGAATTTCTGTTTCTGTTTCCTCAGATGTTCTATATCCCCGGATGTTCTTGAGATATGAAACTTTTCTATGGGATGAGCTGGTCTACGTCCTATAGCTTAGCTTACTTAAGAGAGACTGACTTAAAAATGGCTCCTTCCCTTCCAGAGCCCTGAACAAGGGGCAGAACCAAACTGAATGATGATGGACAGGCGGCCTACCCTATAACTGCAAACATTAGCAGAAAGAAAATAAAGTTGGAGCTTCTGGTACAGCTGTACCAGCACATAAACATTAGGAAGAACTTTTTAATTGGAAAAACTGTTTGGGAGTGAGATATGTTGCCTCGGAGGGTGTTGGAGTCTCCTTCTCTGGAGCTTTGTATTCTTTAGCATTGTGTTATGACAATCAAAGTGGCATCAAAATGAATTAATCATGCAGTGTAAATGCAGCCATACTCAATCTGAATACTGTATATACTCGAGGGCTGAAAAAGCTCCCCTTGGCTTATACTCGAGTGAGGGTCCTGGCCGGCTTCTATTCAGGTTGGCTTATACTTGAGTATATAGGCATTGTCGAAGGCTTTCATGGCCGGGATCACAGGGTTGTTGTATGTTTTCCGGGCTATATGGCCATGTTACCTCACAAACTCTGAGGATGCCTGCCATCGATATGGGCGAAACGTCAGGAGAGAATACTTCTGGAACATGGCCATACAGCTCGGAAAACATACAACAACCTTATATAGGTATTCAGAGTTGGACAGTCTTATCTTATTAAAGTCTTATTATTATCTTAAATTACAGTTTTATATAAATATTCAAAAACATTTAACCTACTGATGCCTCAAATAATGCAATTTTATTAATATCTATTTTTATTTTTGAATTTGACCCGTAGCTGCTGCATTTCCCACCCTTGTCTTATACTTGAGTCAATAAGTTTTCCCAGTTTTGTGGTAAAATTAGGTGCCTCAGCTTATATTCGGGTCAGCTTATACTCGAGTATATACTGTAAATATTATTCTGAAGTTTCCACTTGTGAAATGTTGGAGGATGTGTTTCAATGGGCTTCCTAGGAGTCTGAGTATATTTGCAAGTTGCCCAAATGGGACATTTAATTTGGTGCATGAAACCAACCCTGTTCTTCACCCAATTTCACCTCTCCCACTCACCACACTTAATATCATTTTTAGTCCTGTGGTACGTACGTGGGCAGTTGAAGAGAGAGATCTCTCTGTACCAGGATGAAGTAGAGCAAAGCAGCCTCAGAAGAGGTGAAAAGAAATATTTAATTTTACTGTGCTTATTTTGTCCAGAGTTTAGTGCAGAGTTATGGTGCATCTACACCATAGTCATGGCTCACTGCTATGGAATCCTAGGAATTGTACTTTCGTGAGAGAAGAGCCGGGCTTTGGTGCAGCTGGCAAGTAACTAGCTGCAATAAATCACTACTGACCGAGAGGTCATGAGTTCGAAGCCCTGGTCAGGTTAAGCTTCCGACCATTAAATAGCCCGGCTTGCTGTTGACCTATGCAGCCCCGAAAGACAGTTGCATCTGTCAAGTAGGGAAATTTAGGTACGCTTTATGCAGGAGGCTAATTTAACTAATTTACAACATCATAAAACTGCCAGCAAAACACGAGGAAAGGAATGAGAAGGTACAGCCACTAGTGGACGGTGAAGCAACAGCTCCCCCTGTGGCCGGAATCGTGAAGCTGGAAAAAAAATGTTAAATGCCTCTGTGTCTGTCTATACTGTATGTTGTTTGTTGGCATTGAATGTTTGCCATATATGTGTTCATTGTAATCAGCCCTAAGTCCCCTTCGGGGTGAGAAGGGCGGAATATAAATACTGTAAATAAATAAATAAATAAATAAATAATGGTGGTGCAAATAGGTTAAACCCTTGTGCCGGCTGGACTGCTGATCTGAAGGTTGTTGGTTCGAATCTGTGAGATGGGGTGAGCTCCCATCTGTCAGCTCTAGCTTGTGGGAACACGAGAGAAGCCTCCCAGCAGGATGGTAACACATCTGGACGTCCCCTGGGTAACGTCTCTGTGGACAGCCAATTCTCTCACACCAGAAGCAACTTCAAGTTTTGTAAGGCATCAGCCCTTTTTGGTAGAGAAATGTAAAGACCTTGTAGAACTACAACTGCCATAGTATTGATCAAATAGAGTCAAACTGCATTAGTTTGACAATGTACTAAATCAGTGATGGCCAACCTATGACACGCGTGTCAGCACTGACACGCCTAGCCATTTTTGCTGACACGCTGCTGCATGCAGATTGATTGAATGACTAATGTCTTTTGTGGCCAAATTTGGTGTGATTTGGTCCAGTGGTTTTGTTGTTTACTCCATGGGAATTATGCACATTACACACACACACACATATATATTCTATTATTATTCTATTATTATTGTAGTATATTATCATATTATTACTATTATATTATTATTATATTATTCATTATTCATGACTACATTGAAACTAGAATAGAGAGAATTCAGCGTAACTGCAAAAGGTACCATAGATTGTTGTACATGGAAATAATGGTAGTAAATAGTTATATATTACGATTATATATTTTTGTTATTTAAACTATACATATTGCAAAATTATGGGTTTTTTTCTCGAAGTGACACACCACCCAAGTCATGCTAGGTTTTTTGGTGAATTTTGACACACCAAGCGCAAAAGGTTGCCCATCATTGTACTAGATATTCCCTTCATGGAGATCTTTATTTCAATTTAGACGTCTTCCAAAGCTATCCCAAAAATGAAACAGATATAGGTAGGTAGATATAGAGATGGATATCTCAGAAGAGAATGTTCTTTGGGCTATTTTCTAATGCTCATGTCTTGGAACAGAGAAGAAATCCTTGAGTCAGCAAACCCACATCTTTGGCAACATCCCACGCAACTATTAGCCAACAAATTGCTTGCTAGAGGAAAGGAGATCATTTTTTCAAGCAAAGGTCAAAAAGCATGCAGGACTACTTCAGAACACTTGTCCTTGGCAACTCTCTAAACATATTTTGATTGTAACTGAAACCTATGGCCTTAAGGAGAAAGGGAAGGAAGAAGGTGAGATGTGAGATCCAGCATTTTGCCAGCCTAATATTTCATTCACCCAGCTGAAGACTGAAACTGGAAATCAAGTTGCAGTAGATTTTTCGTTTACTCATATGCTCCAACATTTCAGAGATGAAAACTGGGGCACATATGGCAATAACAGACTGTCCTCAAGATTTTAAATATTATCATGAAGCATCAAGCTTGATAGGGTTGAGGGACTTGATATTATTAGACAATAAGAAGCTCCTAGATCTAAAAGCCCATGATTTACTATTTATTTATTACTTTATTTACAGTATTTATATTCTGCCCTTCTCAGGGCGGATCACAGAACATACATATGCGGTAAACATTCAGTGGTGTTTATGCACTCACAAGACAGAAAATTGAGCATAGATAGAAGTATATATAGGCTTCTTCCCATCTTCCGCATCTTGGAGACTTGTGCTGTCGCTCCATCTTCCAGATGAAGAGCTTTGTTCATAAATTTCTTCCTTGATTGACTCACAGGCATTTTTCTCTCATTTCGTTATGGGTGCCTTAAATGCCTCTCCACTTTTAAGCGGTACTTATTTATTAACTCACGTTTTGCTTTTGAACTGTCAGGTAGGCAGAAGCTGGGCTGAAGACCAGGAGCTCACCCTCACCCATGCTTTGAACTGTCAACCTCTTGATTGACCAGATTTACTGCAGCTGGTGGTTTAACCTGCTGTGCCAAAGCCTGGCCCATTTGGGTGGCATGGCTTCTTATGGTATAGCAAACTTAAAGCTCAGTGTACATCTACACTATGGAATGCACACACTTTAATTGCCATGGTGCAATGCTATGGGATTCTGGGATTTGTAGTTCTACAAACTGTTCAGTCGTTTAGTTGTTTCCGATTCTTCGTGATCTCGTGGACCAGTCCACGCCAGAGCTCCCTGTCGGCCGTCACCACCCCCAGTTCCTTCAAGGTCAACCCAGTCACTTCAAGGATACCGTCCATCCATCTCGCCCTTGGTCGGCCTCTCTTCCTTTTTCCTTCCATTTTCCCCAGCATCGTGATCTTCTCCAAGCTTTCCTGTCTCCTCATGATGTGGCCAAAATACTTCAGCTTTGCCTCTAATATCCTTCCCTCCAGTGAGCAGCCATTGGGCATGATTTCCTGGAGGATGGACTGGGTGGATCTTCTTGCCAAGGTCCAAGGCACGCTCAGGATTTTCCTCCAGCACCAGAGTTCAAAAGTGTCTCTCTTCCTTCACTCAGCCTTCCTTATGGTCCAGCTCTTGCATCCATAGGTCAATATGGGGAATACCATTGCTTTGACTATGCGGACCCTCATTGCCAGTGTGATGTCTCTGTTCTTCACTATTTTGTCAAGGTTGGCCATTGCTCTCCTCCCAAGAAGGAAACATCTTCTGATTTCCTGGCTGTAGGAATGTTTGTGCCTAGAAATACAAAGCCTGTCCCTGCCTCCACGTTTTCTCCATCTATTTGCCAGGTATCAATAGGTGTAATTGCCATGATCTTGGTTTTCTTGATGTTTAACTGCAACCCAGCTTTTGCACTTTCTTCTTTCTTTCACCTTGGTGAGAAGGCTCCTCAGCTCCTCCTCGCTTTCGGCCATAAGAGTGGTATCATCTGCATACTTAAGGTTGTTCATGTTTCTTCCAGCAATTTTAACTCCGGCCTTGGAGTCCTCAAGCCCCGCATGTCGCATGATGTGTTCTGCGTACAAGTTGAATAGGGAGGACGATAGTACACAGCCCTGCCGCACTCCTTTCCCAATCTGGAACCAGTCTGTTGTTCTGTGGTCTGTTCTGACTGTGGCTACTTGGTCTTTATACAGATTTCTCAGGAGACAGACAAGATGACTTGGTATCCCCAGACCATCAAGAACATGCCATAGTTTATTATGATCCAGACAGTCAAAGGCTTTAGAATAGTCAATAAAGCAGGAGTAGATTTTTTCTGAAACTCCCTGTTCTACAAGATTTCTCTCCAAATGGTGTTGGAGCTGCACTAAATCTCAGTACCCAGGATTCCATAGCATTGACCCACAGATGTTAAAGTAATGTCAAAGTGCATCAATTCTAGAGTGTAAATGCACTCTAAAGCAGTGGTTCTCAGCCTGTGGTTCCCCAGATGTTTTGGCCTTTGACTCCCAGAAATCTTAACAGCTGTTAAAAACCACTGCCCTAAGGTTTCCTGTAATAGTCATGTGGCTACGAAAGCCTTGCTGAAGGAATGTCTTAAATACATGTAGACATTATATTCTAGAGTTCCTTTGCTGCTATTAGACTTTTGGTATTCCCCATCATGTCAGCTGGACTCAGGATCTTCACAAATCCTATCTTTGGCCATTTTAAATATTTTATATGCTCATGGATAGGTCCAGAAACCTTTAAGCCAAATATGTCACCCTGCCCTAGACTTATACATGAGGTTGATTTATTCATGGGAATATATGGTAGTTTCCTCCAGTGATCTCTTTTCAGATAATTCCTCCCCTACAAACCTCGGCCGATGTATTCTGGAGAGCTCTTCCTCCCGGGCCCTACCTTTGCAATATTTCTGCAGGGTCAAGAGCTGTAAGCCGAGATGCCGATAATCATATTAATTAAAAATCCATTACCGCACTTAGTAGTAAATCGTTTGGCTGATATGATTAAGGCAAGACAACACGCTGTCAGGGCCGTCTTTACAATGTACAAATATTTTCTGGCCTGCGCCATAAACGATGTTGCTGAGGGTGATTAAGAATAGCTTTCATGTAATTTATGGCTATCTGTCCTGATTTTTTTTTAAAAGGAAAGGAAATGAGCTGGCAAGGAGAAAGGAAAGGCAGCTGGAGGCCTCTGTTTCATCTCTAGCGGAGTGCACGAGATCAAGAAAACGACAGCCGCACTGGGAGAGTTATCATAACATTCTGCACAGATGGAACTGTGATGCATCTTCTTCACCATCTCCAAAAAATTTCCATTGCTCCAAGAACACCAGTCCCCAATAGAGAACTATATATTAACTGGTGGAAATTACAGCGGTAAAGAAGCATCCAACCGTATTGGCATGTTGGATCAGAGACTTCTCAGCTGTGGCACTCCAATAGCAAAATGCCTTCCTCTTGGAGGTCCGCTTGATGCTAACACTCATTTTAATTAGGGGCCAAGAGAGCATCTAACAACAATGCAGCAGGAGATGACGGGATCTCAGCTGAGCTGTTTAAAATCTTGGAAGGTGATGTTGTCAAGGTGATGCATGCCATATGCCAGCAAATATGGAAAACACAAGATTGGCCATTAGATTGGAAAAAATCAATTTTACATCCCATAACAAAAAAGGGAAATGCTAAAGAATGCTCAAACTTCCATACAGTGGCCCTTATTTCCCATGCCAGTAAGGTTATGCTCAAGATCCTGCAAAGCAGACTCCAGAAATACATGGAGCGAGAGTTGCCAGAGGTCCAAGCTGGCTTCAGAAAAGGCAGAGGAACCAGAGACCAAATTGCCAATATCCGGATGCTGGATAATGGAGGAAGCCAGGGAGTTTCAGAAAAACATCTACTTCTGCTTTATTGACTATTCTAAAGCCTTCGACTATGTGGATCATAATAAATTGTGGCATGTTCTTGGTGGTATGGGGATACCAAGTCACCTTGAGAAATCTGCATAAAGACTAAGTAGCCACAGTAAGAACAGACCACGGAACAACAGACTGGTTCAAGATTGGGAAAGGAGTGCGGACATCAGGGCTGCATCCTCTCAGCCTCCCTATTCAACTTGTACGCAGAACACATCATGCGACATGCGGGGCTTGAAGAATCCAAGGCCAGAGTTAAAATTTCTGGAAGAAACATGAACAACCTTAGATATACAGATGATACCACTCTGATGGCCGAAAGTGAGGAGGTGCTGAGGAGCCTTATCACCAAGGGGAAAGAAGGAAGTGCAAAAGCTGGGTTGCAGTTAAACGTCAAGAAAACCAAGATCATGGCAACTACACCTATTGATAACTGGCAAATAGAGGGAGAAGACGTGGAGGCAGTGACAGACTTTATATTTCTAGGTGCAAAGATCACTGCAGATGCAGACTGCAGCCAGGAAATCAGAAGACATTTCCTTCTTGGGAGGAGAGCAATGGCCAACCTCGATAAAATACTGAAAAGCAGAGACATCACACTGGCAACGAAGGTCCACATAGTCAAAGCAATGATATTCCCCATAGTAACCTATGGATGTGAGAGCTGGACCATAAGGAAACTGAGTGAAGGAAGAGAGACGCTTTTGAAGTTTGGTGCCGGAGGAAAATCCTGAGAGTGCCTTGGACCGCAAGAAGATCCAACCAGTCCATCCTCCAGGAAAGAATGCCCGATGGCTGTTCACTGGAGGGAAGGATATTAGAGGCAAAGCTGAAGTATTTTGGCCGGTATCCTTGAAGTGACTGGCTTGACCTTGAAGGAACTGGGGGCAGTGACGGCCGACAGGGAGCTCTGGCCTGGACTGGTCCGTGAGGTCACAAAGAGTCGGAGACAACTAAACGACTGAGCAGCAGCAGCAGAGCATCAAGACTAAAGCAGTTTGACACCACTTGAACTGTCATGACTCAGTGCTATGGAATCATGGAAGATGGAAGATTGCAAGGGAACTATGTCTATTTTAACTGTTTTAGCCTTGCTATGATGTTGTTTTATTATGTTTGCTGTGTTCAAGTTGTTGTATGATGTTTCTGACAATTGACTGTTTTGCACACATGTTAGATACGGCCCTGAGTCCTCTCAAGGAGATAGTAGGTAAAGGTAAAGGTTTTCCCCTGACATTAAGTCCAGTCGTGTCAAACTCTGGGGGTTGGTGCTCATCTCCATTTCTAAGCCGAAGAGCCGGCATTGTCCATAGACACTTTGAAGGTCATGTGGCCGGCATAACTGCATGGAGCATCAAGGAGATAGAGCGGTATATAAATAAAGTTTTATATTTTATTGTATGACACAGTAAACAAGATAGACATGCTGGATTTCCTGAATAATAATTTTGCTGAAATCCAGCATTATTATTATTATTATTATTATTATTATTATTATTATTATTATTATTATTACCATCATCATTATTTGAAACACAACAAGATGAGTCCACAGCAGACACTCTGCTGGCTGTTGTATTGGATCACACATCAGACTCTTCCCAAGTGTCTAGGACTGTGTGAAGTATCGGCGAATAATGTGAGCAGATCCCAGCAAGGTGGTCTTCTGCAGCTGGCAGGTGTTGAGTTTGTCAGCGCCAATTGTGTTTAAGTGCAGGCCAAGGTCTTTAGGCACTGCACCCAGTATGCCCATCACCACTGGGACCCCCTTGACTGGCTTGTGCCAAAGTCTTTGCAATTCAATCTTTAAATCCTCATATCGTGTCAGCTTTTCCAGTTGTTTCCTGCCGTCACCTGGGATTGCAACATCAACAATCCATACTTTGTTTTTTAACACGATCGTAAGGTTAGGAGTATTGTGCTCCAACACTCTGTCTGTCTGAATTCGGAAGTCCCAGAGTAGCTTAACATGTTCATTCTCTATAACTTTTTCCAGCTTGTGATCCCACCAGTTCCTTGTCACAAGTAGATGGTCTTTGTGGCACAAGTTCCAGTGAATCATCTGAGCAACGGTGTTATGTCTCTGCTTGGAGTCTGTCTGTGCGATTTTCTTGCCGCAGCTGAGGATGTGATCTATTGTTTCATCCGCTTCCTTGCAGAGTCTACATTTGGGATCTGTCGTCAACTTTTCAATTTTGGCTTTGATGGCATTGGTTCTAATGGCATATTCTTGGGCTGCCAGAATCAGACCCTCCATCTCCTTTTTCAAAGTTCCATTTGTGAGCCACAGCCATGTTTTTTCTTTGTCAATTTGGCTCTCGATTTTCCCAGGAACTGCCCATGGAGAGCCTTCTTTTGCCAGTTATTATCATTATTATTATTATTATTATTATTATTATTATTATTATTATTATTATTGATATCTTTAGCTTTCTTTGCCAAAGAGTGCTGGAGCTTCACCAAGCCACAACTAACATTATTCCAAACATCCAAATGAGGAATAGCTCTTTCAGTGGAAATAGTCTTGGGCAAAGGAAACGCAGGTCAATGGAATTTCTCTTAGGGTCTATGGCAGGCATGGGCAAACTTTGGCCCTCCAGGTCTTTTGGACTTCAACAACTCCATAGGCTGTTAGGAATTGTGGGAGCTGAAGTCTAAAACACCTGGAGAACCAAAGTTTGCCCACGCCTGGTGTATGACGTCTCCAGTTCGATTGTGCATATAGACCTTTACAACAAGTTATTTTCCATCACCACTAAATAGATGAATTTGTTTTTAATTTCAGTCACACTCTCGGGTGTCTCTGAAATGTATTCCCTCCCCACTCCTGCCTTGGGACAATTTAATTTTATTTTTGCTTGATCTATCTGTATTTGTCTTGTTCCCCCAAAGGGAAGTAAGTTGAATTTGAATGTCAGGTGTCCCAAGGATAGGGTTAAACAGGAAATGAAATGCGCATCCTATTGCCAAGTTAGGTTAAAGATGGAGCAGCTTACAGCACTTGGGCTAATTTTGTTCCCAACTGTAAGTGCTTATTATATGTTATAGCAACACATTTCAGGACTTGGATTACTGATATCAAGTCGCATGCCTTTGATGATTTCATTATATATTTGCAAGGCCGTTTCAAGCTCCTGCAGAGCAAGCGTGGCTTATGCATCATGCCAATTTCCATTGCTAAATTGGAAATTTGCAATAGAAAGAAAAATGGAGATCGAAATAGGTTTCTCCGAGCTGTGTGATGCTTATGAATTTTGATGTCCCAGGAAATGGGACCTAGATCCCTTAGGAGCCAGAGCATGAAGCTGCTGCTTCTCATTATGCGCTTTCTGGTTTGAACATCAGAAGCGACAACTGGATCTCAGGTTGTGACTGGAATTCTGTTGGTTTCTTATGCATACGGAAGGGCAGGGTATTTTACCTGATGCAGAATGGCTGTAGTTCAAGGTTATGAAACCAGCCAAAGAGGAATTCCTTCTTCTACTAACTGCAGGTAAAACTAAGAAACCATGATGATGAATCAAACAGTTAAACAGTAGCAACCATATCTTACTAGTTTCTTTCCAAGAAAATCTTGGAGGATCATGACAAAAGCCTGACTGATATCAAGATATATTACATCCACAGCATTCCCTTCATTATACAAAGAGAGAGAGATAAGGTTCATCTGGTGTGACTTCTATTTGGGAAGCCCAGTTTGTGAGTATGCCATTCCTTTCTAAGTGGTTGCAGATTGCCTGTTTAATGATCTGCTCCAGAATCTTTCCTGGAATTGATGTCAGGCTGACTCAGTGGTCATTCTTTGGGTCCTCTTTTTCCATCCTCCTGAAGATGGGACAACTTCAAAAGAAGTTGCCTTCCTCTAGTCTGTTGGAACCTCTCCATGGATTCTCAAAAATAATTGCCAGTGGTTCTGAAATTACTTCTGCCAGTTGTTTTAATATTCTTGGATGTAGTTCATCTTGTCCTGGAGTCTTGAATTCCTTAGATTAGCCAGATATTCCTGTACTGCCTCTTTACCTATCACATGCTGCATTTCCCCTCCTGAATCTTCTCATCCATCTTCTCCAAGTTGAACCTATTCAGCTTTTAAGGGAAGACTGAGGCAAAGAAGGTATTGAGCAGTTCTGCCTTTTCTCTATCCCCAATTAGCATCTCGCCATCACTAATAGATATTGAGCCTACCATTTTCTTGTTCTTTTGTCTATAGATATAATAAAAAGTCATTTTTATTGTTTTTCACCTCTCTAGCAAACCTAAACTCATTCTGTGCTTTGGCGGTCAAAGAAATGCATGTCTGCCCGACATTCATATCAGAATAGAAGTCCTAAGCTTAACACTTGCGCACTCTAAAAGTAGTTTTCTAAGAGTTGCCAAGTTGCGCATATTATGTGTGTTGAAGTAACTGTCCATCTAACATTTCTAGCAGATGTTTAGATTTTCTTTCCAGGCCACATATTTAAACTGGACTTTGACAAATCCTCATTTCTTGCTATGAGGAAACTCTTAGGACAGTATATATCTGAGAAGATCTCACAATTCTAGGTGTAGGCCTCACTATATCATCTTGTTTTTCTGGGGAAAATACTGTGAAACAGTGGTGGAAGCATTTTTCCAAGTTATCTCAAGCAAAGCCATAAAAGAGAAAGCCAAGTTACCTTTCTCATTCCATGTATAGATATAGTTGTTCATGACATATGGATGTGAATTGTGCATTGCACATCATTTTCATATGGATTTGGTTGTATCTTGACTTTCACACCTGATGTTTTGGTTCAATTGTGCAATGCTGCTATAAAACACAAGTAGCATGTAGCAGAGTGCACTGTACATCGTAAAATTAATACAGTTTATTTATTTAGTTAGTTACAGCATTTATATTCCGCCCTTCTCACCCCGAAGGGGACTCAGGGCAGATCACATGACACATATAGGCAAACATTCAATGCCTTTTAACATAGAACAAAGACAAGACAAACATAGGCTCCGAGTGGGGCTCAAACTCATGACCTCCTGGTAAGAGTGATTCATTGCAGTTAATTGCACTGGCTTGCTCTCCCACCTGTGCCACAGCCTGGGCCCACTTTAACAGCCATTGCTCAAAGCTATGGAGTTCTGGGAGTTGTAGTTTTGCAAGGTACCTGACCAAGTTACAGCTCCTATGTTTCTATAGTATTGAGCCATAGCAGCCGAAGAGGTGTCAAACTACCTTAATTCTTGTTGTTGTTGTTATTGTTGTTGTTGTTATTTTAAAATTTTATTATAGTTTCTAAAATAAAGTATATACAGCGAAAGAGTGAGAACAAGTTTTTTATAGAAAATAAAGGAAAAGAAGATAGAAAAATACAAAAATAAACATATATACATTTGAACTTCCAACCCATATCCGTGCTATTTAGTCCTTGTTCATATATCATCTCCAAAACTAGTTCGCTTCCCATAGTATCATGAAATCTTCTGCATCTTCCCATCTATATATATAAAAGGGTAATGAAATTTTGGCCTAGGACAAAACAACAAAACTACACATCCCAGAAACACTAAACTTAGCAGCCCAACCCCTCACCCATGCCTCTACGTTCATACAACAAAAAGAAAAGAAAAATAATGTTCTAATTAGAGGGAGAGGAATAATTGTTTTTATCCAATTGCTGACAGTTATAATAAATAATAATAATAATAAAACTTTATTTATACCCCGCCACCATCTCCCCGTGGGGACTCGGGGCGGCTCACAATGTTACAAAAGTTAGAAGGCTAAGCTCCGCCCACTTGGTCTCCTAGCAACCCACTCAACCCAGGGGACAGGCAGAGTTAGGCCTCTTCCACACTGCCTATAAAATACAAATTATCTTATTTTAACTGGATTATATGGCAGTGCAGACTCAAGGCCCTTCCACACAGTTCATCTGCTTTGAACTGGATTATCTGTACTCCACACTGCCATATAATCCACTTCAGTGTGCATTTTATACAGCTGTGTAGAAAGTGCTTCATATAATCCAATTCTAAGCAGATAATATAAGATACTTTATTTCCCATACCACCATACTTTGCCACAGCAACGCATGGCCGGGCACAGGTAGTGTTTTATATCTCTCTTTATGTTATTATCATTTTCTTTTCTGTCTTTAAGTAGTCCAAAAAAGGTTGCCAATCGGTACTCGTCTTTGGTAATCCTTGTTGTTTTGTCATTAAATAAGTCAATTTGTCCATATTCCTTATCTCCATTACTTTAGTCAACCAGTGCTCTATATCTGGTATTTCTTCTTGTCTCGAGTTTTTCGTATAAATCATCCTACTACCTTAATCCTATAGTGAAGATTCATCCTAAGAACAAATATTTGGAGGCTGCCAAAAAGTTGGAGAAACCAACTGCAGATGATAATACTTGATCCAACAGTTTCACATTCCAAAGATTTCAAAGGCAGACAGACTTTCTGCTTGTGAGTCCTTCCTCCGCTCATTTTTTCTTTTGTCCTTTGAAGAAACTAAACTACCGCTTTCCCAAAAGGCAGTAACAAAAAACAGGCATGCACACACACCTCTGCCTTTCATGTTCTGCCTTTGACAGGTGCTGCAAAGGCCGTTCGCTCTGCTGCCACACTTGAGCACCTCGGGATATTTAAACATCTGTAATTTGAATAGCAAGCAAAAGAGATCTTGAGTTGAAGCTGGCGGAGAGAAGGGAGAATTACAGATGCAAGACGTGAGCTGTTCCGGGAAGAGAGAGGTGGCACATTGTTTGCGGTGAGATGTGTGAAAGCAAATAGCAGAAGGAGAGATGGTATCAGGAGTAATGAACTGAAATGTAAAGATATGCAAATGAGATGCTGTTTCCCCCAGCAGCCTTCTAGCCTGAGAGATGAAACCTTGTTTCCTCACCCAATCCTTTTCATTTATGGCAACTTCAGAAAGGCTCCCGGGAAAGATATCTATCTACCAAGGATCTTCACATCAGCTCTCAGTCTTCTCTTCTCCAAGCTAGTCAGCTCCAGGCCTGTAGCGAGGAGGTGGTTTTAGGGGTTCAACCCCCCCCCCCCCCCGAAATTTTTCAGGTTATAAAAAAAATCTGGTTTACTCATGAATTTTAACTGGTTAACCAAATCCCCATGCTAAGTCTATGAGATGCAAAACATTAAGAGTCCCTCCAGGCACTATCTCAAGCAGATATTGACAGGTTTGTAGCGGGGAGGGGTGCGTGCTAGGGGTTCAACCCCCCCCCCCCCCGAAATTTTCAAAACCCCTCCCGAAATTTTTTTCTGGCTACGGCCCTGGTCAGCTCCCTCAGTTGTTCCTCCCAAAGTGAAGCCTCCAGACCTTTGACCATTTTGATCCAGAATATAAAATCAAAGAATCACAGAGTTGAAGAGATTCCCATCTAATCCACCCCTGCCTTGATCAAACAGGGCAGATAGTTTGAACCCCAAGTCAGAGAATCATAGAATCCTTGAGTTGGAAGAGTCCCATCCAGACAAACCCTTTCCACCAGGTAAAAAGACACAATTCAAGCTATGTGTTGTCGGAGGCTTTCATGGCCAGGATCACAGGGTTGTTGTATGTTTTTCGGGCAGTATGGCCATGTTTCGCCCACATCTATGGCAGGCATCCTCAGAGGTTGAGGTACCTCAATGTCTAAGGATGCCTGCCATAGATGTGAGTGAAACATCAGGAGAGAATACTTCTGGAACATGGCCATACTGTCCGAAAAACATACAACAACCCCAATCCAAGCCATGACTTTTTCCTCCTGGAGCCTGTTGACATTACCATAATAAATGTTTTCTGTAGCTGCCTTGATCCTGACACATAATGTACTACCTCTTTAGCAGTGAAAACATTCATTTAGGATGTAATGCAATAGACCCAAACTCACTTCTTGTCCTGCAAGTTCCAGAAAAATTTAGTCTGGTGTGTTTTTCTATGTGTTCATGTAGATTAGGGTAGCATTCAAAGGACATGACAGATTCCTGACTGATAAGCATTGGCTCTCTCTCTCTTTTTTTCTTTTCTTTACAAGCTCAGGTATAAGCTATTTGAAATCAAAGATCCCTTTGTTTTTGAAATGGGAAGCAGCAGGTGAATGGAAGATGCAATGACACTTAGGGGTGTGCAATTTGGTTAAACCCTGTGCCGTTATTGGTGTCTGGATTGCTGCCCCCCCCCCCATTCTGTTTTTCAGGAGCCTCCCAAATTTGGCCAGGCAGAATTCCATTTTTCAATCCAGCAGTCGGAAGATCAGTTTTTGCTCTGAGAAGATTTAGCCCATTGGTGGCAATAGGGGAACTTATGAGGCTCCCCTTTCTGTCTTTTTTAGGGCATCAGTCTTAAGAAACCACCTTTTCTGGGGTCGTCTCCCCTGATAGCATTCAATTAGACCTGAGTTAAGGCATCAGACTTAAGAAACCACTTTTTCTGGGCTCATTTCCCCTTATATCTTTCAATCAGCCCTGGATTAAGGGATCAGTCTTTAAAAAACCACTTTTTCTGGGGTCCTTTTTCAAATATCCTTTAACTAGACCTGGGTTAAGGCATCAGACTTAAGAAACCACTTTTTCTGGGTTCCTTTCCTCTAATATCCTTCAACTAGACCTGGGTTAAGGCATCACTTGAAAAACCACTTTTGGGGGGTCATCTCCCCTAATATCCTTCAACTAGACCTGGGAAAGGATTAAATTTTCTCCATAGGGCCTCAAGGGAGTCGAGCTATCTCCTCCCTTCAGTAAACCACCCCAATATTTAAACAACCCCGCAGTGGCCTTTTACAGCCCCCTCAAAGAACACCTACTCTCACATCCCTAGCAAAATAGTAAAAAAAAAAAGAGTGAAAGATATTAAACTAAGAAAAATAAATGAAATTGCTAAAGAAAAATATTGGAATTGTGTCTAAAAGCTGGCCAAAAGAGCTGAAACAGCCAGTGCCCGTTTTGAAGAACAAATCCATGCACAATCCTAATGACTATTCAAAATTCCAACAATTGGCATTTACCCCTATCATTGCTGTGAAAAGGTGATAAACAAGTCTCAGTCTTTCTTGAAGTTGGTCAGAGATTTCTCCTTGATCTGCACCATAAGTTTGTCCATCTCAGAGAGTTCTCAGATCTTTGTCAGCCGTTCTTCTTGCATTGGGATCACAGATTCTTTCAATCTCTGCACATAGATGGTTCTTTATGCAATTATCATTTATCGAAGCAAGTTCAGTGTGACATATTACAGGTATGTGTGCCACTAATGGGGTGAATTACAGCTGAATTATTTTGGTGGTGTAGACAAGACCATGGTTTTGGAACTCTGATTTATTCAGATACTATTATTATTTGCTCCCATTGTGTTTTTCAACCTTTCTTCTGGGGGAAAGTGGTGATTCATGTTTCCTTTGGCAAAGGCATCAGGAAGGCAGGGTATGAGCTGTTGCATTCCATGTTCAAACTATGAAGAATTATATTTTTATATGGCTACTCAGCATGACTAGCTGTTATTCAGGAGACGGGAGGGGGAAAAATAAGCAAGCAATCACGTTGAAGGTCATGCTCTGTTGGGAATGTCCTTTTCCTCCTTCAGAAATCCCACCAGAATCTGTTTGCACAGGAAAAACACCAAGCCTGCCAAATAAATTATTTTTCAAATCTCTTTGTGACTTAATAAACTTATATGGGATGCATAATGTCAACTCTTTTTTTGATCAATATAAATTTATGCCGACCGAAGGACCGTCCTAAATTAAGTGACAATACCATTTCTATTCTAAATTCATTCAGTTTGGACAAACAAAATACTGATATATGATTTTTTTGTCCTCCCTCCTCCTTCTTGCAAGTGAAAAAATAGTAAGAAAAAAAAAACCTTGGGAAGATTGATAAAGACGACAGAAATGATGAGTTAAAGTGGATTTTCCTACTTTAAATGCATAGGTTACATTTTCTTTATGCAGTCTTTAAATAATTCATTAGTCCCTCAGACAGTTTTATTAAGTCTTCCGCCAATGCTATGGAATTCCAAGCAGCCATAACTTCTCACAAGCTTATGGGAGCAAGCAGTTTGAATGCTAAAACATACTTAAATTGAAATAGTCATATATTTATGCTGGGAGATTGTATTTTGTCACCCAGGACGCTGCTCTGAATAGAGGCACTTCTTGAATGTGGGATGATGAGCAAGCTACTGATCTGATCGCCTCGCGGTAACAAATCAATGAAGACTGTTCTGGGGCCCCTTTGCATTCAAAGGAACTAGAGGATGAGGAAAATCTCCATGGCTGATCACAACTGTCCAAGCAGATCAATGCCACTTTTCAAAGAACTGCAGGTCCCATCACCAAGGTGAGGTGAATCAAGTTATAGTTGATCTAATTATTCACAAAATCATAGATTGAATCATGGAATCATCGAGTTGGAAGAGACCACATGGACAATCTAGTCCAGGCATAGGCAAAATTTGACCCTCCAGATGTTATGGACTCCCAACACAATTCCCACAATTCCTAACAGCCAGTAGGCTGTGTTGTTGAAGGCTTTCATGCCCGGAATCACAGGGTTGTATTACTATGTTCCAGAAGTATTCTCTCCTGACGTTTTGCCCACATCTATGGCAGGCATCCTCAGAGGTTGTGAGGAATATACAACCCAGCCAGTAGGCTGTTAGGAATTGCAGGAGATTAAGTCCTAAACACCTGGAGGACCAAAGTTTGCCCATGCCTGTTCTAGTCCAACCACCTATCAATCAGGAAAAGCACACAAAGTATCCCTGACAGATGGCCTTCCAGCCACTGTTTTGATTTGATTAAGATGGTCATGCTAGGAATCTCCAAGTCATCTGGTTCAAGTCTGTGGTCAACTTCCACTAGAACAGTGTTTCTCAAACTCTGCTCCTCCAGGTGTTTTGGACTTCAGTTTCCAGAAATCCTACCCAGTAAATAAGCAGAGAAAACAGAGGAGTTCCAGACATGGGAACCAGGGGCAGCTAACGACTCTGAACAAAGGATGCCCCCAGGCAGGAAGAAGCCAGGAGATGAAGCTTTTCAATGCTAATTAAGGTGATTACAACATTCACACTGGCCTCCAACTGATAAAGAGTTTTTCTCTCACCCTGGACTTTCCACAAATATATAAACCTTCCTTGCTTACTTTCTCCATATACCTCACAACCTCTGAGGATGCCTGCCATAGATGTGGGCGAAACGTCAGGAGAGAATACTTCTAGAACATGGCCATACAGCCTGGAAAACATACAACATCCCAATCCTAGCCAGTTTACCAGCTGTTAGGAATTGTGGGAGCTGAAGTCCAAAGTATTTGTGGATCAAAGTTTGTGAAACTCTGCACTAGAGGATCTAAAGATTCCTAGAGTCTATGGTCAACTTCCACCATGTTGACCATTGAGTTGCACTGGAGAACCTAAAATTTATTTGAGTCTATGGTCAATAGGCCTGTGTGATCAATGAAAGAAATGTTTCAATGCTAATTAAATTAGGGGGTGGCAAATCATTTCTAAAGTGTTTCCTAAATATGATCAAAATTCAAACTATCAGAATTGTAGACTGGTGGGAATCTTCACAGTCCAGGATTATATTCTGCACAAAATTCATGTGTGTTTGTTTTCTGCCAGAAAACAGATTTTCTGCACAGAAAGCATTATTTGTACACAGGAATGCTATTTGCTCTGCAGACTGTTTCTCTGCAAATATTGCATGGAATAAGTCCTAAATTGTGAATTGGCTTTCAGAACCTCATGGTTTTTGAAAACCTTTCTTGAAGGGGTAAGAAAATGGTTAAAATTACTTTCAACCTCCCTTGAGAAGAAAATTAGTAGATAATCACATTTCCAACTGTTTGTTTAGTCTCAGGAAGAAAGCTGACACGCTAATTAATACCATACTTCTAAATGTCTCATTTCTTTTTTTTTAAATTATTATTACAGGTTCTAAAAATACAATGAAAGATAGTTTAAAAGATGAAAAGGAAAAGAGCTAAAGAACAAAAGAGAAAAGGCAAAGGTTGGCTTCCGATCTCCTTTTCAGCACAGTTATTTTTAAATATTCTCTCTAACATTAACCTAAGTTTTGTTTCTTTCAATAATCAACCCTTCTAACTTTCAAACCCAAAAGTTAACAACTTGTTTTCATTGCTTTTGCAAAACGTCACGAAGGGTTCCCATTCTTTAAGATAAGTCACCTATAATCTTTCTTTAATCAAACATGACAATTTATCAATTTCTGCAAAACTGGTTAATTTTATCATCTACAGTAGAGTCTCACTTATACAAGACTTGCTTATCCAAGGTTCTGGATTATCCAAGGCATTTTTGTAGTCAATGTTTTCAATATATCATGATATTTTGGTGCTAAATTCGTAAATACAGTAATAATTACAACATAACATTACTGCGTATTGAACTACTTTTTCTGTCAAATTTGTTGTATAACATGATGTTTTGGTGTTTAATTTGTAAAATCATAACCTAATTTGATGTTTAATAGGCTTTTCCTTAATCCCTCTTTATTATCCAAGATATTCACTTATCCAAGGTTCTGCTGGCCCGTTTAGCTTGGATAAGTGAGACTCTACTGTACTATGCTGTCTTGAGTAAATTTGAATTCTTCGTCTTTGTGCTTATGGCAATCTTGCTGCAATTGTCACATACTGCAATATCTCCCATGGGTTTTGCCAGCTGTACATCCGTCAACCTTGAACTAAATAATTCTGGTTTTACAATCTTTACAATCCTCATCATCAATGTATGTATTTGAACCCCATAGTTTTTAGGTTTTTTGCATGTCCACTGTGTATGGGGAAATGTCCATTTGTGGTGCTCACATTTCGGTAAGCATCTCATTTCCATCATTTCTTCTGATAATCAGTGATCAGAGCTTTCTCTTCTGAACCAACAGGTCCTCAGGCAACATGATGGAAGTTAGAGCTTGCAAGAATGGGTTATGTAGACTACAACTCCCATACTGGCTAGGGGATTTAGAAAACTGTAGTCCCCCAAAAAGCTATTCTACCAAGCTCAAATTGAAACTCTGAAATGGTAGGACACGCTCTTCAAATAATGAACATGATTATCCCAGCAGATGTTGAATCCATTAGCAATCCCTTTGTGTAACATTCCCTTCCACTTCAGTATAAAATAATGGGGAGGTGAAAATAGATCCATCCCACCTTGAGCAGGAATGGTCTGTTTGGCTTTTTTTCCCCTCGCTCAAACAGTTCATCAAGACCAAATATCTCCAGCTTTTCATTTGCTTCCGACCCTTTTCCTGCCTGTTTCGGCAAGTGATTCATATTCCAGGCTATAATTTTCTGTCAAACGTCCCCCTCCGCTTCCCTTTCGAGTGACTCATTCATATCCCTGCTCAGAACCACTTAATGCAAAACTGACATGGACCTCCGTTTTTGTGCAATATTGGTTTTCAGCTCCTGTTCCTTGGGATCCAGAGTAGAAAGATGACTCATTCCAGCCAGATTTATTGCTAGTAGTCTCCATAAAGATGAAGTCAAGTAGAGACAGAAGAATGATTTGATAGTCCACTGGAGATGTATAGAGAAATGTGAGTGATAGGAAGGGATCTCTAAGCAGCACAATTTCACTGACAAGGCAGAAGCTGAACAAGAACTCCTTCCACTCTACTACCACCACTCAAGTTCTTATCCCCCAAAATTAGCTTGGAAATATGAGAAATGTGAGTGATAGGAATGATGTATAGAGAAGGATGCATAGAGAAATGTGAGTGATAGGAAGGGATCTCTAAGCAGCGCAATTTCACTGACAAGGCAGAAGCTGATCAAGAACCCGTTCCACTCTACTACCACCACCACTCAAGTTCTTATCCCCCAAAATTAGCTCAGAGTAAAGCTACACTGTAGAATTAATCCAGTTTGACACCACTTTCACAACAATGGCTGAATGCTATGTAATCCTGGGAGGTGTAGTTTTACAAGGTCTTTAGCCTTCACTGCCCAAGAGTACTAATGCCTCACCAAACTAAAGTTCCCATGATCACATAGCATTGAGCCATGAATTAATTCTACTGTTTAGGTGCATCCTAAGTCTTCCTGGTAAAAACATATATAATGAAACTTTCTTACAAAATGCATAATCCAAAAATGCATTCTACTATAATAGAAATGAGGGAAGATGAAATAGCTACAGGTGATGATGCAGGAAGAAGAGAGAGCATAGAAAAGCACATAAATTGGAAAAATAAGAACATGCAGTTAGTGAGTACAGCCATGTATCTGTGATAGAATTAAAGAGTTGGAAGAAACCACAAGAGCCATTCATCAAACCTCATTGTGCCTTGTAGGAAGATACAATCAAAACACCCCAACAATTGTCTATCTAGACTCTGTTTAAAAGCTTACAGAGAAGGAAACCTTACTGGACTCAAAGGCAATGGTGTATTCCATTGTCAAACACCTCTTACCATCAGAACGTTCTTTCTAATGTTCAGGAGGGATCTCTTTTCCTCTGGCTTACATCTATTGCTACATGACCTAGTCTCTGGAGCAGGGGAAAACAAGCTCCATCTTCTACGAGATGTCCCTTCCCATATTTGATAGAATCAAAGAGTTGGAAGAAACACTATTTCAACTCCATTCTGGCTTCCATTGTCTCATGATGATCTAGACTTGCACGCACCTTTCCACGCTCAATATACATGACTCTTTTATGTTTGGATTGGAACATACAGCACCCCATGGGCATGGGATCATAGAATCATAGAGTTGGAAGGAATCCTCAGGGCCATCCAATCCAACCCCCTTCTGCCATGTAGGAATGCAAAATCCAAGCCTTCCTGACAGATGACTGTCCAGTCTCTGTTTCAAAACCTCTAGAAAAAGAGGCACTCCAATGCAGCAGCATATTCCACTTTCAAACAGCTCTTACCCTCATTAAGTTTATGTGAAACCTCTTTTTTTGGACTTTTTATTTTATTTTATTTTATTTATTTACAGTATTTCTGTTCCGCCCTTCTCACCCCGAAGGGGACTCAGGGCGGATCACAATGTACACATATAAGGCAAACATTCAATGCCATAAAACATAGAACAGAGACAGAGACAGACGCAGAGGCAATTTAAACCTTCTCCAGCTTCCAGAGGGTATGCTTGATTCCAGCCACAGGGGGAGCAGCTGCTTCATCATCCACTGTGATGGCAACTTCCTCATTCCAACGCGGCTGGATGACTATCTTTCGGGTTGCTTAGGTCAGCAATGAGCAGGGGCTATATTTTATTTCTAATTGTGGGATACCCACCCCAAAACAGGCTGACCTCGAACTCATGACCTCTTGCTCGGAGTGATTTATTGCAGCTGGCTGCTAACCAGCCTGCACCACAGCCCAGCTCCTTTGGACTTTGACTCCATTGCTCACTGTTTATGGATTGTGCCTTGGATTCAAACTAGGAAATGTTACATCTTGGAGCTACATCTCCCAGTTTCTGTGATTATTTGGCATATTTTGGGAACTGTGTTGCTCAAAGCAATATTTTAGAGTTGAACTTTATAATCTAGATCTAGTATAGTAAATACACAATTGCCATATTTATATACCATCTTTGTCCCAATGCAGGGACTAAAAGCAGAACACAAGATTTAAAAAAGAAAAGAAAGGCAATTAAAAACTTATGTAGTCAAAAGCACTTTGGAGAAGACCTTGTAAAATGACAACTTCCAGGATGCCAAGACAGTTAAAATTGTGTCAAGCCGCATTGATTCTGCAGCGTAGATGAGCTACTAGAAAATTCAGATTTTCTTGTTCGAAAAACCAGGGTTTGTATCATTTTCATTATGCAGCTGGGGAGTATGATCTCAATCCAAGACTCAACACCAGCATCATTTTACTACTACGGAATTCTGCATCAACTGTGGTCTGGAATGACAGCGCTTCACAGCTGCATATACACCTAAAATCAGACTGGAATGCACATCCATACCTATAATGCTAGTGCACACACTGAACTGAAAGTAAAATCACCCTCATAGAATCCTAAAGTTCGAAGAGACCCCAAGAGCCAGCCAGTCGAACCCCCTTCTGCCAAGCAGGAAGACACAATCCAAGCCTTCCTGACAGGGTTGAATGAAAAGTAATGCCTCCACCTTGGTAACTCCTCAACAGATGGCAGTCCTGGTCTGCGGCAGGTCCTGGCTTGTTCAGTAGATTCTCCTCTACAGTTCCATTTGGCGGGAAGCCTTAGCATTGAGCGGTTGTGTTGTTAAAGTGCGAAGTATGGAACCCTGCGCAGACAGTCGGTCAATGCGACTTAAGCAACGGGCAGTCACTGAATTCTTGACAGCAGAAGGTTTCACCCCAAGGAAGATTCCTCAGAGAATGCAAGCTGTTCATGGAGAATGTGTTGATGAGAGTCCTGTACGTCACTGTGTGAATAAGTTGAAAGATGTCGAGGTGGGAACATCTGACTTGAGTGACAAACCAAGAGTTGGACATCCTGAGACAGCAACCACCAAGTTTCACAAGCGAAAGGTTGACAGATTGATTTGGGACAATCGTCTATCACTCAGAGAGAAATTTCAAGCACAATCGGCATTTCACAAGAATGTGTGAGTCACATTATTGCTTTGCTTGGCTATTGGAAGGTCTGTGCACGATGGGTCCTGTGAGATGCCAGTTGCGGAAACAGAGTGTCGACTACTTCCCTGACAGCTTCAGAAAACTTGTTCATCATTGGCAGAATGTATCCAATTGTCTCGTGATAATGTGGAAAAGTGAATAGTGGTAGTTAAAGAGCACATTCTAAGGATTATTTCTGTGTTTGATTCATTAAAATATTCCCATTCAAACCGAAGTAACGAAGGTGGAGGCATTACTTTTCATTCAACTCACATAATCCAGCCTCTGCTGTAAAACCTTCAGAGAAGGAGACTCTACTGCACTCCCAGGCAGCTCTTACAGTAGTTATTTCTTCCTAATGTTTAGGGATATCTTTTTCTGCAATTTGAATCCATTGTTTCTTTGTATCCTAATCTCCAGAGCATCCGAAAACAAACTTGTCCCCTCCTCAATGTCACATCCTTTCAAACATAACTCTCATGTCTCCTCTTCACCTTCTTTTCTCCAAGTTATACATCTCCTGCTCCCTAAGACACTCCTTGGAGGCTTAGGGATCAGGGATTCATGGTTTCCAGACTTTTCATCATTTTACTCACTTTTCTCTGGACACATTCCAGCTTGTCAATATCCCTCTTGAATTATACTACCCAGAACTGGACACAGAATTATTCCAGGTGAGATCTGACCAAAGAAGAATGGAGTGGGGCTATGACCTCCCTCGATCTAGACCAGGGGTCCCCAAATTAAGGCCCATAGACCAGATGTGTCCCCTCAAGGTCATTTATCTGGCCCCTGTCCTAAACTTTAGACTTAGGGTTGACCTAAGTGTACCTGGTCTTTGGAGGTCTCTTTGCTTACTTATGACCTTATGACATCATCTAAATGGTCTTTGAAGGTCTCTTTGCTTAGCTACTGCCTTATGAGACCATCTAGATGGCCTTTGAGGGTCCCTTTCCTTACCTATGGTCTTATGAAACCATCTAGATGGTCTTTGAGGGTCCCTTTCCTTATCTATGGTCTTCTGATGACCTGATGAGATAATCTAGATGGCCTTTGAGGGTCCCTTGCCTTACCTATGGTTTTATTAGATTGTCTAGATGGCCTTTGGGGATCCCTTTCCTTACCTATGGTCTTATGAAACCATTTAGATGGTCTTTGAGAGTCCCTTTCCCTATCTATGGTCTTCTGATGGCCTGATGAGATCATCTAGATGGCCTTTGAGGGTCTCTTTCCTTATCTATGGTCTTATGAGACCATCTAGATGGTATTTGGAGGTCTCTTTGCTTACCTTATGAAATTAATAATCTTATGAAATTGGCTAGATCACTTTGCTTAATGGTGTGTTATTGTGTTGCTATGTAATGTATGTGTTGTTTTCATGATTGGAAGCCGCCCTGAGTTCCATCCGGGAGATAGGGCGGTATATAAATAAATTATTATTATATTATTATAGATCAGGGGTCTCCAAACTAAGGCCCATGGACCCGATGTGGCCCCTCCAAGGTCATTGACCTGGCCTCTGTCCTAAACTTTAGACTTGAGGTTGACATACATCTGAAATGACTTGAAGGCACATAAAAACAAACCTAATTTTTTACTATTTCATCATAGTCCGGCCCCCCAACAGTCTGAGGGACTGTGAATCAGCCCTTCACTTAAAAAGTTTGAGGACCCCTGATCTAGACACTATACTCCTATTGATCCAGCCTAGAATTGCAATGACCTTTTTAGCTGCTGCACCATACTGTTGGCACATGTTTGGCTTGTGATCTATTATGACCCCTAGATACCTTTCTAGAAGAAGCACAGATAGATGTGTTTCTTCACACAAAACCATTCCAAAAATTTCTGTAGAGAAACCTCCAAGTACTCCAAGTACCAACATTATTCTGGCCCCTTTGTCTCTCCTAGAAAAGGTTTATTGCTGCCACTTGACCCAAAAATTAACCAAATATTAATGTGACAGCCCACCGTATGTATAATATATTATAACAGCGAGTCCTACAAGTGCTTATTGATATTGTGTTCCAAAGCACGAAGAAGGAATGAATGGATGGATGCCTACGTCGCAGAACAAGCTATTCTAACAAGCAAAGCACATTTGAGGGTTAACCCCGTATTCATCTCGCCTCTGCACTGTGCTATTTTCCTTTCCCCTGGTGCAAACTGAGTCCTCTTGGAAAATGTATGAAAAGTAAAAAGGTAGGCGGAGCAGCTAAGAGGTCATGCGGGAGTCCTATTGAATTGTCTGTCATGGTACATGGTCTATTGTTACCGTCTGCAGGAGGAATAACCTTTTAGTCTTTGCAAACACAATTCTGGGGCTTATATAACATCAATTATTTTAGGAGAGTCAAAGGGAATGCTGCAAAGCATTCCACCCCCTGAAAGAAAATCTGCTTTGAATTCTAATACTTCGTTGAGAAAAACAGAGCACAAATATTGCTCACACAATCCTCTCTAGAGCAGCAGCAGGCTCTTTGCTTCCAAGGGTGCTCATTGTTGTTGCATTGCCAACTTGGGGTTAAATCCCCAGTCTCTTTGCTTTTTGCTCCTTGGCAAATGCTGCGGCTCCTTTGATCCAGCACTTTGTCTTTATCTCCCCTTTCCAATTGAGTTCTGAAAGTGTCACTTTCATTGACCTTTCTTGGGCTCCAGCAGATTCATTAGTCTGACTAATTAACCAAACTGACACAAGACCCCAAAAAGTGGGGTTTTAAAAAGAGAAGTCATCCGTGATGTGTCTGCCTCCATGTTCACTTCAGTTAAGAAGGGAAAAGACAAAATCAGTGCCTCCACTCCCCACCAAAATAAAAGACAGGAGGTTTTATCCAGACTGATAAAGGTGTGGTGATTTAGCTAGGACCACTGTCAGAGAGTCTGTGCCTGGCAAGCATATGCTAAACCAGAAAGGCCAGGACAGAGAAAAAACTCTACTATTGGATAAACACAGATGTCTATTCTAAACAATATAATGAGCTATACAAAACACAATAATGGTTCAAAACATAAGTAGTACACTATATATATATATATATATATATATATATATATATATATATATATATATATATATCCCAAAAGTATCAAACTCAGTCTCTGCAGTCCTAAAAGGATTTGATTGGCTTAAAGGCAAACCAATTCAGAGTCTCTGCAGTTCTGGAAGGATTCCTCAGGACTCTACAGGTTTAGAATCAATAATAAAACTAAGGAGACAGAATCAATGATGATGTAGGTCCTGAGTAGCTGGTTATATATCCATTTACGCCGTTTACAAGTGGTTCCCGGGTTTCATCCCAGTTTCGGTAACCCTTCTTCTGGTAAGCGGCAAATGTTTTATAATTTCTTTATTGATGGCTCTGCTTCAGGTATTATGTTTGCAGTATCAATATGCTGCTGTGGGTTTTTTTTGGTGAATTGCAGAGACTCTGAATCGGTTTGCCTTTAAGCCAATCAAATCCTTTTAGGACTGCAGAGACTTATATCATCTTGTTTAATTTATAATACTGAGTTTGATACTTTTGGGTTATATACCATAGGACTGAGCATTGATTCTGTGAATGTAATATGTATATGATGCTCTAGTATACATATTGTGTACTACTTATGTTTTGAACCATTATTATGTTTTGTATAGCTCATTATACAAAGAAAAAACTCACCAGGTTGAAGACAAGCCACAGAGGTTTATTACAATTTGGCCAGAAAGGGTGCAAATGCATCAATTTGATTTAAAATGTACACATATAAACATATAGAGAAATATTATACATTTTATACAACTAGCTATAACCTAAAGGACAATATGAAATGCACGAGGGTCGAATGAAAAGTAATGCCTCCATCTTCGTAACTCCTCAACAGATGGCAGTCCTGGTCTGAGGCAGGTACTGGCTTGTTCAGTAGATTCTCCTTTACAGTTAGTTCCATTTGGCGGGAAGCCTTAGCATTGAACGGTTGTGTTGTTAAAGTGCGAAGTATGAAACCCTGCGTAGAGGGTCGGTCAATGTGACTTAAGCAATGTGCAGTCATTGAATTCCTGACAGCAGAAGGTGTCACTCCAAAGGAGATTCATCAGAGAATGCAAGCTGTTTATGGTGATTGTGTTGATGTGAGTAATGTGCGTCATTGGGTGAGTAAGTTTAAAGTTTAAAGATGTTGAGGTGGGCCAGCGACAGCCGACACGGAGCTCTGGCGTAGACTGGTCCATAAGGTCACGAAGAGTCAGAAATGACTGAACGAAAGAAGAAGAAGAAGAGGAAGAAGAAGAAGAAGAAGAAGAAGAAGAAGTGGGAACATCTGACTTGCATGACAAACAAAGAGTTGGATCTCCTGTGACAACAACCACCAGGTTTCACAAGCAAAAGGTTGACAGATTGATTCAGGACGTTTGTCGTATCACTCAGAGAGAAATGTCAAGCATCATCGGCATTTCACAAGAACGTGTGGGTCACATGATTGCTTTGCTTGGCTATCGGAAGATCTGTGCACGATGGGGACTGTGAAACGCTGGTTGCGGAAACAGAGTGTCGACGTCTTCTGTGATGGCTTCAAAAAATTGTTCATCGTTGGCAGAAATGTATCCAATTGTCTGGTGATGATGTGGAAAAGTGAATAGTGGTAGTTCAAGAGCACATTCTAAGGATTATTTCTGCATTTGATTTATTAAAATATCCCCATCCAAACCGAAGTAACGAAGGTGGAGGCATTACTTTTCATTCAACCCTCATATGTACTCATGAGTAATACTAAAAGAGTCCAGGGGGATTCTTTCCACATTGGTGTAGTGAACCTCTAGGCTACATCTGCACTGCCATACTTTGATAGAGTTCAGGGTACAGTTGCTGCTCGGTCTTCCCTGAGTTTTCAGCAACTTCTGAACAATTAAACTTTGATAGAGTGAAAAAGAATTAAAATGCAATTAAATTCATATACTTTGCATGAGATCCTTCAAATGTCTAAATAAATTTAGGAGGGGAGTGTGGTGGTTCGACAACAAAACTACATTCATTCAAGAGTGTAGATGCACCCAATGAATTGGTTTCCCAACCCAATATCACTAGCCTCCCACTGGGGGAGTCACTGGCATGAGAAATATCTGATACATTCTGAAAATAGCATTCCCGCCTTCTGTTCCCGGAAGATTTATTCCCAAGTAAGGCACAATTGCAACAAGCTCTACGACAGATATAGCCCAGAGCTCTGACAGAGCCTTGGATGAACAACGTCAGTTATATCCAAATAAGGCACCACGATCTACTCGCCTGTCAAAAAGAAGGGAGAGTTTCCCATCTGTCTTGCTGGTTCGTGCTCATTACCCCCTCAACATTGATTTTTATAATCGTTGGCTCACTCAAAGGCTGAGTTAGTCACAGCTAACATGAATTCAAATAGCACCTGAATCTCTGTACTGATATTGATCATGATCCTGAAGTCTGGCTTTTCTCAATCATTTAATATTTGTAGACTATAGTCACATTCCTAGAAGCACTAAGGGTTTGCAGTTCTAATCTCAGTAGGGCAAGAATTCCTTCTGGATTTCAGTCAGAAAGTAAAGAAAAGTAAAGTAAAGAAATTCTTTTCTTTCTTTTTTTTTAAAAAAAATAATCTTTATTAGTTTTAACAAAATAATAGAAAGCAAAATCCCAAATTGGGAGAAAAAGAAAAGGAGAGAAAAGGTTAAGAGAAGAAAGGAAGGAAATGTAAAAAGAAAAGAAAAGAAAAGAAAAGAAAGGGGAAAATGAAAAAAAAATTTTTTAAGTGAATAAAAAAATGACTTCTCGGCAGTTTCTTCAAGGTAATTTGCCTTTTCTTTCTTCCTTAATTTCTCCTTGAATTCTAACTCCTTTTCTTCTTATTTCCTTCTCCTTTCTGTTGAGGTTATCTTTCTTTCTTTTTATATTTTATCTTTCCTTTTCCTTTGTCAAAGTAAAGAAATTGTTCTAGTGGCTGATTTTAGTTTGGGAATATGATTCGGCATCTTGGATAGCACATATGATATATGAACGATTACACAATCAAAAAACCTTTCTTCAGTTTTGTAGAGGTTGAATATCTCTTATCTGAAATGCTTGGAACCAGCAGTATTTTTGCTTTTTTTTCAGATTTTGGAATATCTGTGGAGGTTGAGCATTCTTCATCCAGAATCCCAAACTCCAAAATCATCTACATGGATTTCAATCTGCACTTTAAAGAAGCTCTACTAGTGATTGATCCTATTCTGGGAGTAAAGTTCAGAATCTTGGATAGCTCATTTGATATTGTATTACTTACTTTTTACTTAGGCGATCCCTTGTTGTCTGGACATGATGGCCTTCCAAATTCTTGGAAGACACATGTGCATGAGCTTTTTTTAATGTGTGGAAGTTGGTGCACATCCGATCAAAACAACCAGTGGTGTGGTTAACATGATGATGGTGTCTTCTCAGTCCATTGCAGCCATCTTCCACCTTCACTGCCATTGTAACATATACCAATAAGTAAGTAAGTAAACTTTTATTACAGTCAATGACCAGTTCATATCAAGAGTACCCAGCCATGTACATCCATATGAAACCTGAGGGGTTATATACTTCAAACTTCAATTTTTTTTCCGTGTCAGGAGTGACTTGAGAAACTGCAAGTCGCTTCTGGTGTGAGAGAATTGGCCGTCTGCAAGGACGTTGCCCAGGAGACACCCGGATGTTTCATGTTTTACCATCCTGTGGGAGGCTTCTCTCATGTCCCCACATGGAAAGCTGGTGCTGACAGATGGAAGCTCATCCCACTCCTCGGGTGGGATTCGAACCTGGCAGCTTTCAGGTCAGCAACCCAACTTTCAAGTTACAAGGCTTTAATCCACTATGCCACCGGGGGCTCCGAAAACTTCAATATTAATTTTAAAAAAAACCTTTTAAAATTGAATCATTGACAAAATTTATAATCTAGGCTAAAGACTTCAATATTAATAAAAACCCTTATAAAATTGAATCATTGACAAAATTTAAAATCTAGGCTAAAGACCACATACCAGTACTATTAAGACCCAACTCAACCCACGGGATCATCTGGGGGAGTCTAAAGGGAGGGGATGTCACGGGGGGGGGGGGGGGAGAGATACCCATAACTGTAAATAACAGTCTATAAATATAACTATCTCCTTTGGGGTGACACCTTCTGCTGTCAAGAATGCTTAAGTCACTGTATGTTGCTTAAGTCGCATTGACCAACTCTCTGCGCAGGGTTCCATACTTCTCACTTTAACAACACAACCGTTCAATGCTAAGGCTTCTCCGTCTGTGCAGGGTTCCATACTTCGCACTTTAACAACACAACCGTTCAATGCTAAGGCTTCCCACCAAATTGAACTGTAGAGGAGAGTACTTGCCACATACCAGGACTGCCATCTGTTGAAGAGTTACGAAGGTGGAGGCATTACTTTTCATTCAACCTTCGTATGTGGATGAAGGCATGTTTGTGTTGTTTTTAATATGTATTTTATACATCACCTGATGGTCTGTGGATTAATAAAGGCTATTTTTGCTGTTGTTATTGTTTATAAATTTTTACCCACCTGGATCTAGCTTAATGTCAGAACCCAGGCTGCAAGGCACCAATAACCATACACAGAGGCCAGAATCTATCTACTATCTTTATTGAAGGAGTATATAAAGTTGGTGAAAACAAATGTAAAAGTTAGTCCAGAAGCAGACCTTTCAGGAAAGGTCAAAATTAGTCCAAGAAACAATGTCCAATATGCAATATTAAGGGCCAAAGTTGTAATCCAGTAACCGAAACACTCACCTTGCCAGGCAAGGTGAGGGGAGATGACGAGGTCCTTTAGTCCGTGAACTTGAGCAAGGCTAGGAATTAACTTGATACTTGAAAACAAGGCTTGAATCGTGACACAAGGTAACGAGGAACAAGAACAAGGTCCGTGGAATTACTTGGTAAAATCCGTGAAACAAGGCAAGGTTTAGTCCTGGAAGGCGAGGCAAGGTCCGAAGGTAAACAAGGCTGGGAAGCAGGAGCGAAGGCTTGAGAACAAGGACAAGGCTTGAACAGGAACGAGGCTTGGAACGGAGCGCGCTGTCCAGACACAACTCGCTCCGGAGGCTGACGAAATTGACTCCGCGAAGTTACTTCGCGGTTAAAACACCTATATAGAGTCTAACTTTCCCGCCGAGAGCAGTTCTCTGGGAACCAGAAACGAAAGCTAATCTCTGAGACCAGATGTTTGACTCCTTAAAGATTCTCACGGAAAGCAGGCTTAATTGGCTAAATTCTTAGCAGCTATTCTAGCACTCCTGCGCGAGGCCGCTTCCAAACCTCTCTGTTGTTTACAAAACTCATGGCGAGAAAACACAGGAGATGTAGGCTCAGGGTTTGTTTGACATACTTCTGGAACACAACTCTCTTGCAGGTGCAAGGTTCCCAGATCTGGCTGGGAAGAATCTGGCTGGGAAGATTCCAGTTCTGACTGGGGAGGTAAAAAACCCAAGTTTTCTTCTTCATCAGGCATCACAATGTCATGAGCAGGACTACAAGGCCCATGAGTCATCACACTATCCCCCTCCTCAAGCCCCCTCCCAAACCGGGACTCTCTCCCCGAGGCGCGAGGTCGTGGCTTGGCGGGATAGGTCTGATGAAAGCGACGGGTTAGATCAGGAGCATGGACTGTGGAGGCGTCTTCCCAAGAGCGTTCCTCAGGGCCAAAACCCACCCAGTCAATGAGATATTGCAGGCGGCGGCGGTGAAAGCGAGAATCCAAAATGTCCTGAACCTCGAACTCGTCCTCTCCATCCACCAAAACAGGGACGGGGGCCGGCCGGTTTACATCTGGCCGCACACCATCCGCCGGAAGGAGCAGGGAGCGGTGAAACACTGGGTGAATGCGCATTGAACGCGGAAGTTGGAGTTTGAAAGTCACGGGGTTTAATTGCGCCACCACTGGATAGGGGCCAATGAAACGGGCATCTAACTTCCGGCAAGGGCGATGGGAGGGCAGAAAGCGAGTGGACAGAAAAACCCGATCTCCTACCTTGATTTCGGGGCCCTGCTGGCGATGTTTGTCCGCGTGACGTTTATAGTCCTCCTTGGCTTGGTCCAGTTGCTGGAGCAAAAGTTGTTGCACCGCTGTGAGTTCCTGCAGCCAATCCTCTGCTGCGGGAACTTCTGAAGTTTCAATGACAGGGGGAAAGAAACGTGGATGGAAACCGTAGTTTGCAAAGAACGGCGTTTCTTTTGTAGAAGCCTGGACTCCATTATTGTAGGCAAACTCCGACAGTGGTAACAGAGAAGCCCAATTGTCCTGTTGGTAGTTTACATAACAGCGAAGGTACTGTTCCAAAGTGGCATTAGTGCGCTCCGTTTGCCCATCTGTTTGGGGATGATGAGCGGAAGATAAACGAGAGTCTATGCCCAATAGTTTTTGTAGTGCCTTCCAGAAACGAGAGGTGAATTGGGACCCACGGTCTGTGACCAAACTCTTGGGCAACCCATGCAATCTGAAAACATGTTGAAGGAATAAATCTGCAGTCTCTTTGGCCGTGGGGAGGCCATTGCAGGGAATGAAATGGGCTAACTTGGTAAAAAGGTCCACCACCACTAGGATCGTGGTATATTCACAGGAAGGTGGTAAGTCAGTGATAAAATCCGCAGAAATTATTTCCCATGGGCGAGATGGGGTAGGAAGGGGGTGTAAAAGCCCTGAGGGCTTCTCCCTTCTTGTCTTGGAGCGCTGGCATACTGGGCAGGTGTTGACATATTTTTCCACATCCTTGCGGATCTTGGGCCACCAGAAATCTCTTAGGATCAAATGCATGGTTTTAAATAGTCCGAAATGCCCTGCTGGCTTGCAGTCATGACACAGACGAAGTGCTTTTTCCCTGCCCGGTCCTGGTGGGATATAAACATGATTTCTATAACAAAGCAGTCCATCCTTAAGCGAAAAGGGAAAATGCAGTCCTTGACGAAGTTGGTCCTGTGCCCAGGCATCTGCTTGCTGACTAGCCCTGATTTCTTGAGCACAGAGGGGCCCTGGAGTAGAGGGAGTTGAATCAATGAGAGTGGATTTGGTGTTCCCCACTGTGAGCGTGGCAAAGTTCTCGGGTTGTAGTAGTTGGGATTCAAAGGTCTCCTTGCGTCCTGCAGCGTATTCCGGTTTACGTGACAGGGCGTCTGCTTGCTTGGTTTGGGCTGGGGTTACATAATGAATCTGGAAGTTAAAACGTTCAAAGAATAAAGCCCAACGTTGTTGCCTCTGATTTAGCTTGCGGGCAGTTCTTAGATGTTCTAGATTCCGATGATCAGTATGGACTTCAATGGGAAATTTGGCCCCTTCTAGCCAATGTCTCCAAGTTTCAAAAGCTGCCTTTATGGCTAATAGTTCTTTTTCCCAAATGGTATAGTTTCTCTCTGGTGCGGTTAGTTGACGAGAATAAAAGGCACAAGGATGAAGGTGATCTCCCACCGGTTGTAGGAGTACAGCTCCAATTGCCACATCAGAGGCGTCCGCTTGCACAACAAAAAGGGTTTCAGGATCTGGATGCTGAAGGATTGGCTGGGACGTGAATAATTTCTTTAGTTGTTGGAACCCTTTCTCTGCTTGATCAGTCCAGCGGAAGGGCTGTTTCCCACGGATGCAGCTGGTGATTGGGTCAGACCAGCGGGCAAAATCTGGAATGAACTTGCGGTAATAGTTCGCGAACCCCAAGAATCGCTGCACCTCTTTCTTGTTGGTTGGCGCCCGCCATTCCAATACTGCTGAAACTTTTGCCGGGTCCATGGAGAGCCCTAGAGGCGAGATGCGGTACCCCAGGAAATCTACCTCTTGTAGATCAAAAGCGCATTTTTCCAGCTTGGCATAAAGCCCATGATCCCGCAATCGTTGTAACACCATTTTAACGTGGTTCTCATGTTCTGATTGTGATCTAGAAAACACCAAAAAATCGTCCAGGTAGATGATCAAGAACCGATCTAGATAATCCTGAAAGATGTCGTTGACAAAATGCTGGAACGTTGCGGGAGCTCCGCATAAACCATAATTCATAACTCGGGACTCGAATAATCCGAATTTAGTCTGGAAGGCGGTCTTCCACTCGTCCCCTTCTCTGATGCGAACTAGGTTATAAGCCCCCCGTAGGTCCAGCTTGGTGTAGACCTTGGCTCCTCGAAGTCGGTCTAGTAGATCCGAGATTAAGGGCAGGGGATAGCTGTTCCGCTTAGTGATATTGTTCAATGCTCTGTAGTCCACCACCAAGCGTAATTCCCCTGACTTCTTCTTCACAAACATCACTGGGGAGGCGGCTGGGGATTGAGAGGGTCTGATGAATCCCTTGCGAAGGTTTGTCTCTATGAATTCCCTGAGAGCTTCTTGCTCCGGTTCAGTCAGGGAGTAGAGATGCCCTCGCGGGATCGGGGCCCCCTCCACCAAGTCAATGGCACAGTCATAAGGTCTATGTGGGGGTAATTTTTCGGCTTCTTTTTCATTGAATACATCCCAATACTCGGAGTACTTCTTTGGCAAGGTGATAATGGGCTCCGTGTCTGTGGCATGGCAGACCTTGGCTACGAGGCAATGGTTTTGGCAGTACTTTGAAGCAAACTGCAGTTCTCTGTTGG